>NC_142794.1:56417268-56527347 GCF_049724085.1 Artemia sp. Qi Xiang Cuo
GAAAACAAAAGTCCTGGTAGTTCCCCTCCCCCTGAAACAAAATCCTGCGTGGCTCATAATTTTCCGTCTTGCCTTTTCCATCTTGGTGCCGGTAGACCTGTATGTAATACTTTATGCTACATAAAATAAAATTATTACTACAGAAAGAGCACTATTACTCCCCCTCCCCTTTACCAATAATAAAGGCGTAGACCAGTAATAATAACAGAAATTAAGAAGGATTAGATATCAATTTTTACATACCCCCTCCCTTCCTTAAAACTCATTCTATATTAACAAAAGGATCACTGAGAATTTCAGATGTTTTGGCATTAAAATGTACTCATTTAGGCATCTGCCCCCCCCCCCCCGACAAAAAGATCCGGCACACATTCTACATAACAGCTGATGCGCACTTATATATAATTACATACTGTATAATTTTATAAACATGAAGCAAATTAGTTTGGTTTTTCAGTTTATTTATCTAAAACTAATACAAATAAAATGAAATGCAGACCTCTTACTGGCAATGTATAATTGCTTATAATTTGGGAATTTGTTACATGATTACCTTCATGTGTACAATTCTCTTTATTTATTTTTCCTTTTTGTCTTGTTCTTTTTTCTTCTTGTTGTCATCTAAAATTTGAATTATAAAGTTTAACAGTAATTCCGGCATAGGAAATCAATACCTAATATACAGCTGTACCCCCAGTCCTGCCCCAACCAACCTCGCATTTGCAGGGTTTCTACATGCACAATAAGAACATTTTACACAATACGTACAGTCATAGGAACCTTGATGTTTCTGGGGCAGGAAATCCTGTATTTGTTCTTGCATCATTAGTGTTTTGAGCAGACAATAAATGTGACAAAATTGTTATAGTAGAATTCGAGGGTTAAAAGAAACCTCTGCAGTAAGACCTGCTTCCTTGTCCGAAATAAGAAAATTTTACTTTCAATTTTATTTAACTATTCCTGCTTTCAATTATACTTTCTTGCTTTCTATTTTAACCTTACTTTCTGTTAATAGCTATGTCTAAGAGCTTTTGGTTAATTTAATTTTACTCCACTGCTAAAATCCTTGTCAGATATTGGATTAGAGTTTTTTCTACTCTAGTATTTAGCCTATAGTCAGAAAGTACAAGAAGGCTCTTATACACTAAGTTTTACTTTGAACTACGAGAAACCACTAGATATCAAATTTATTTTTACGAGGGAGGGGTGACCTCGTCGAGAATTATTTGGGGATAATACTAAAAACTATGGCCTTAAATTGTATTTTACTTGCGTATGTGTGCATATGTCTGTTTCTGAAAAGCTTAGATTTTATTAAATGCTGCTGTCATAACTAGTACTTACATACTGGCTGCCCAGATGAGTAGTCGATAACCTTCTTGATAGAACTAATTGCTTCTCTTTCCGCAACTTCTTTTCCCAGTTTTATCGCACCACACCATCTTGTATTCTGAATCTCCTCCTTGGACTTACTAAAAAAAATATGTGCATATGAATATAGAAATGTCTTGTCTCTAATTATGTCTGTAAATAGCAATAATTGTATACACTGGCCTATTTATTAATTTTTTTTTCCAGAAAATAGCTCTGTATTTTTTTTTTGTTGGAAAATCTGCATCCTGAGATTTTCTGACCTAAAAAAAACGATCTAGATATGTCACAAGTTTGAGAAAATTTACTAGGAACCTTAAATTTGGAAAAAAAAAGTCCAGTGGGTGACGTCATATTTATGAACACATTTCAGTAGCATACATACGTCATGCTTGTCTCAGCAGTGGTTGTGATGCAGGCAAAATTAGACAAGAAACATAGCTAAATATAAAATACCAAGTGTAAAACTTCCTTTTGCAAAAGGCGTTTTTAGCAGTTTCATAATACCCAGAGAACAAGAAAATAACCTAGACCATTAAGAACCAAGAAATATACGGTTAAAATACTTGCGACAGCGGAAATTACAACGAGTCAAAATTGAAAGCGAAGAACAAAGAAACATGCAATTCGAAGAAATTTTCTATTATAAAGTAAGCAGTAGCGACGATTAAAAGCGACAGCAAGAATCAGAACTTGTCAAAATATTTTGGAAAACTGGCATCCTGGGATTTTCTGGTCAGCAAAAACAATCTACATAGACCACGAGTTTGAGAAAATTGTTTTGGAGCTTTAAGCTTTTGAAAAAATCATATGATTGACGTCATATTTATGAGCACATTTTAAGAAAATAAATTACATCATTTCCCTCCCAGGAGCGATAGTATCGTTTTTATATCTATAACACATGCAACATTTTAAAAGAAACATAGCTAAGTATAAAATACCCAGTGTTATGAGCCTATTTACATATGGTGTTTCAAGCAGCTTCATAATGCAGAGGACAAGTGAGCAACCTAGACCATCAAATATGACAAGACCATTCCAAGCAGTTAAGGCAAAGGGTATTGAAAAAATATCTAAAGTAATGATAAACGAAAATGAGGAACAAACAATTATACAGTTAGAATATTTGCATAAGCGACAATTACGACGAATCAAAAACAAAAATGAAGAAAAAACAAATACCCAATTTACAAGACATGCGACAATAAGGGGTAGAACGAATTAAAAATGAAAGTGAAGAACAAAGAAATGTGCGGTTAAAAGATATGCCACAGCGAGGACAAAGAAACATGCGGTTAGAAGATAAACAGCAGCGAGAATTACAAGCGATAGCGAGAAAGCGAGTATCAGGAAGTGCCAAATACGAAGTGAAGAACACAGAATTGTGCTGTTAGAAGACAAGCGACAGCTTGTGACCTCTTTAGATCATTTTTGTGGCCAGAAATGTCGACAAAATAGTAGACATCGAGGCAGAGCCCCGACACTCGGAATGCGGCAGGCTTGTATATATTATGCTTCTTTGTCAATTATCTTCTAAAAGTACATAATATGAACTAGAGTTTATATTTTGCTTAGTAAATTCTTTTAAGCCTTTTTATTTTTTATACAATGAATTTTCGAAGGTTTTTTTTTTGTTTGGATATTTTTTTTAAGTTTCGTGTTTTTAAGATACATTTTCTCTTTTTTTATACTACTAATTTAGAGTCCCCCCCCCCATCTTGTATGGATGATTGAATGGTTCTAGACGTCCCCCGAACCCCCCTCCCGCGGAAAGTTTGTCCCCACGGAAAATCCCTCGCATGGTTTCCCTGTGGAAAGTTCCCCACGACATCCCCCGTGGAAAATTCTAGTCCCGTTTTTAAGAGTCAAAGGTGATCAGAGGGCAACCTGTCCCCCCCCCCCCCCCGTTCTATGCCAATTTTTACCCAAACGCCTCCAATCAAAATGTTGGGATCGCCATTTTGTTGAAAATAGTCAAAAAGGTCAAATAACCATGCCTCTGGGGTTGACAACCGCTCTTCCAGTCCCCTGGGCAAGGCCCGTAAGTTATGCAACTTGCCCGTTGTTACGATATAAGTTTCTTATGGAAAAAATGGTTGTATAAAGTTTGGAGGAGGCTCATTCAATTGGAAACCGAAGTTCCAGTGCCCTTTTCATTGGCAGCGCGCCAGCACTGCCTAAGTAAAGAACGATATGGGCACAATGTGTTTTTTTTTCTCCACCCGGGCACTTCGTATCGAAGGGGATGTCATAGAAACTTCCAAAAAGATCTCATTCGATTGGAAATTGGAGTGGCTAGTGCCCTTTTTAATAGTCTTAAGTGATTGGAGGGCAACTAGCCCCCCCCCTCCACGCCCATCATTCCCCCAAACATATCCAATAAAAATTTTGGGATAGCCATTTTGTTCAGCGTAGTTGATTTTTGGATAGAAAATATGTTTTTGAGGAGGACGCTCCCCCACAACCCTCGGGGCAAGGGTTTTAAGTTATGCCCTGGGGGCATATAAGTAGAGTGCTATGTTATATTTCTATGGAAGCTATAGGAATTACCATGCTATTCTATGGAAGCTATAGGAAAACATTTCTATGGAAGCTCTACACCTTTTCAAAGAGAGTCAGTACTCCCTCACATGGTATACACTACAGTTTCACGTGCACATTGCAAAAAGCTGGCAAAACTATAAAGTGGCCAAACACGTTTTGAAACTATAGTCAAGGTTGTATAAGACAATCAGACTGGTTTTTTTGCTATTGATATCAATTGCACAAGGAATTTCACAAGAATATGCACTACAGTTTCACGCGGACATTTTAAAAAGCTGGCAAACCTATAAAGTGACCAAACACGTTTTGAAACTATAGTCAAGGTTGTATAAGACAATCAGACTGTTTTTTTTGCTATTGATATCAATTGCACAATGAATTTCACAAGAATATGCACTACAGTTTCACGTGCACATTTTAAAAAGCTGGCAAACCTATAAAGTGGTCAAACATGTTTTGAAACTATAGTCGAGGTTGTATAAAACAACCAGACTGGTTTTTTGGGGCAACACCCATTTTTTAGGACCAATCAGAGAGAAAGTGGAGGTTACTCCATATACGATAACTTGATTCGTAATTGGATTCAAATAAAAAGAGGTGATTTTCATTCGTCCTTGAGATTTTGTATAAAATGCTCATGCGTTACGATTAAATTTTCATAATGTATTAACACATCATGAATAACACATTTGATATTATTGACTTTGAAGCTATGGATATATCGATTTATACTGTGAGTTCAGTTTACTAAATTTTCTTCATTTATTTCCAAATAAAATCATTTTACCACCCCCACAATTCAGGGACATAGCCCCCTCCCCCCAACAATACAAACTCTACAATATGATGATTAGTCGCTAGAAAACGTAAAATACGCTCTTTTTTCCATTATGTAAACCCCGTCTTCCCCCCTCCTCAGTTTACAAGTTTAATTAATTACAAATCATTCTTTTTTTCAAAAAATTTCCTTTTCCCATCGTGCATTTCAAATGTGCTGTCCTTTTCCGGTCTAAATAAAACCACCTGTGTTTAACCTTTTTACAAAAGGGTGATTTTTATAAGACAAAAACTTCACACGCTTCTCTTATCGCATAGATTAATGCCACATGTGTTTGTGATTCAAGACACTTTGAAAAATAGATTGTTTTTCGGCCAAATTAGACGAGATATTCTATTTGATGAAAGTAAATGGGTTTCATAGATGATTAAGAGGCTTTTATAAAAATATAAGGCAGGGAAGAGGGGCAATGTATCAATTCTAACACCTTTGTTGTAAGGTGAAAAACAAACTATTTCGTCGCATGAAAAGTAAGGGGGAGGGGGATTCTTTGTGCAGACACGTATACCCTTTGACAAGAAAACTAATGTGCTCATTCCGACACGCAACACTGAAGTTTAGTGTTTGGTTAGCTTTTAATTATATCATGTTTATGGCTGACTATTTTTAGATCTATATTTTAAATCATTGTATTGGATTTGATGCAGCGGGAGTACTAATTTTTTCTTCTGTAAAAAGGAAAATCATTTTTTTCATACTAAATTTTGTCTTCTTTTTGAGGACAATTTTGAAGAGTCCGTACCTCCCCCTCAAAAGAGAGCTAAGGCTAATGGCAATACTCCAATGCAACAACTGGAGATAGCTGAGCCATCCAGGGCCACGCGAATACAGTCTGGTCAAAAACCGAATAGAGAATGGGCGGCTGCGCACAGGATGGTGAACCCCGCTGGCTCATCTGTACAAGCCAGTGACATCTTCGCCGCATCTATGCAAGAAACGGACATCATTGGAAATGTATGTATTTTTACCTAATGTACTTTACGTTATTGCTATTACAAATAGTAGATTTGTAAACGAGTAGATTTGTAGGAAAAGGAATCTGATCGCTATTATTTATGGATGGCTAGATTTGTAGGAAAAAAAGAGTCAGTTTTTTTTAATGAGCTATTAAGACAATTATTGAGTTGATTTTTTTTACCGTATTTTATTGATATTAGTCGAAAGTTGCGATGTGTGTGTTCGCATGTGTGTGTGTGATCGTGTGTGCGCTTTCGTGTGTGTGTGTGTTTGTGCGTATGTGTGTGTGCGCGTGTGTGCGCATGTGTGTGAGCGTGTACGTGTGTGTGTGTGTGCGCGCGTGTGTGCGCAAGTGTGTGTGAGCGTGTACGTGTGTGTGTGTGTGCGTGTGTGCTATTAACAAAATTTGTAATTTATTATGCACTTGTTTTATAAATTATGCTATAAGCCAAAATTTGTAATTTATTATGCATTTGTTTGATAAATACGAATCCAATTAAGAAAAAAAACATTAAACAGGTAGATTTGTAGGAAAAGGAATCTGATCGCTATTTTTTATGGATGGCTAGATTTGTAGGAAAAAAGAGTCAGTTTTTTTTAATGAGCTATTAAGACAATTATCGAGTTGATTTTTTTGTTTTACCGTATTTTATTGCTATTAGTCAAACGTTGCGATGTGTGTGAACGTGTGTGCGTGTGTGCTATTAACAAAATTTGTAATTTATTATGCACTTGTTTTATAAATAGTGCTATAAGCAAAAATTTGTAATTTATTATCCATTTGTTTGATAAATACGAATCCAATTAAGAAAAAAAAACAAGATTAAACGGGTAGATTTGTAGGAAAAGAAATCTGCTTCTAGTCTGATCGCTATTTTCTATGGATGGCTAGATTTGTAGGAAAAAAGAGTCAGTTTTTTTAATGAGCTGTTAAGACAATTATTGAGTTGATTTTTTTTACTGTATTTTATTGCTATTAGTCAAACGTTGCGATTAGTATGCATGCGCGTGTGTGCGCATGTGTGTGTGTGAACGTGTGTGCGCATGTGTGTGCGTGTGTGTGTGTGCGTGTGTGTGTGTGTGTGCCATTAAAAAAATTTTTAATTTATTATGCACCTGTCTTATAAATAATGCTATAAGCAAAAATTTGTAATTTATTATGCATTTGTTGTATAAATACAAATCCAATTAAGAAAAAAAAACATTAAACGGATAGATTTGTAGGAAAAGGAATCTGCTTCTAGTCTGATCGCCATTTTTTTATGGATGGCTAGATATGTAGGAAAAAAAGTCAGTTTTTTTTAATGAGCTATTAAGACAATTATTGAGTTGATTTTTTTTTACCGTATTTTATTGCTATTAGTCAAACGTTGCGATCTGTGTGCGCGTGTGTGTGCATGTGTGTGTGTGTGTGTGTGTGAAAGTGTGTGTGTGTGTGATTGTGTGTGTGTGGGTGTGTGCGCTTGTGTGTGTGTGCGTGTGTGTGTGTGTGTGCGTGTGTGTGTGCGCATGTGTGTGTGTGTGGGCGTGTGTGTGTGTGTGTGTGTGTGTGTGTGTGTCTGTGTGTGTGTGTGTGTGTGTGTGTGTGTGTGTGTGTGTGTGTGTGTGTGTGTGTGTGTGTGTGTGTGTGGGTGTGTGAACGTGTGTGCGTATGCTGTGTGTGTGTGTGTGTGTGTGTGTGTGTGTATGTGTGTATTTGTGTATATATGTGTGTATATGTGTGTGTGTGTGTGTGTATGCGTATATGGATATGTAGGTATATATATATGTATGTATATGTATTTGTGTATGTGAGTTATTATGTGTGTGTGTGTGTGAATTTGTGTATGTGTGAGCGTGTGAGTGTGGTCATGGGTGCTATAAGCAAAATTTGTGATTTATTATGCATTTTTTTTATAAATAATGCTATAAGCAAAAATTTGTAATTTATTATGCATTTGTTTGACAAATACGAATCCAATTAAGAAAAAAAAACATCTTGTTTGATAAATTATATGAATACAAATCCAACTAAGAAAAAAATAAATAGTGTGCTATAATTGTGATAAAACTTTCCTCAAAGAAAAAAACTCAATCCATTTATTTTAGCTTCAGGGGGAAGCTACGAAAACAACTGCCTTCCCTTGCCCGGGACTTCAAAATATCATGGGCAATTGTCCCCTCTCGCCGGATGATGTTAGTGAAGGTACGTCATTTAGTATCCCCCTGGATTTTCAATTTACAACTGAAGAAATGAACAGCCTTATGCAAAGTTTTGGATCTAATGTTTCCGGGGACATTTTTGATAATGACTTTACTATTAGTGAATTGGGTCCTGTGCAAATAGGTGCAGGACATGAAAATAGTGTCGCGTCCCCGGAACTACGTGAATTTTTTTTGTTGGAATCTTCTCTAGGTCACTGACAAACACATAGGGTAGATTTTAATCCCCCCGAGGAAAACCTGGTTGACGGGGGTGTCATTTTAACAGACCCTGTTAATGTTCTTCATACCTACATCGACCGAATTCGAGCACTTATTGATATTCAGATTCAGAAATGGGGGGGGGGGTCAGGGGGGATTAAGGCATCGGTAAATCAAAAAGTTTATTTAAAAAAGGGGACATCTGGGGACATTTTTTATTTTCATTTTTCAACTGGCAATCAAACTTTTTACCTTGGTCCAAATGAATTTGAGGGTAACTTTTTTTATTGGGTCAATAAATTAACATCAACTTTGGACACATTTAACGAGAAGGGGAGTGGTTCCACAATTATATACATTGAAAATATGGATCTGAATCTCAGTAGATTTAAAAAAACTTTAGTTTAAGAGGGGCGGGTAATAGTCGATAAATTAAATGCCACCCAGATTTTTCGGCTACCAAAGGGGTTCAGAGTTTCAAGTTTGAAACGGGGCTGCAATGCTTTAAATATGCATTTTTAGCAGCAGCTCATAAGACATTGAAAGATGAGTCAAAAATGAAAAATCTCGACAGACTTGCACGTAACGGTGGTGAAAATTTCCCTAATGTAAATTTTGATTGTTTAGAGGGGAAGTATCCGGTGTCCTTAAAAGAAATAACCTTATTTGAAAAAGCAAACGAAAATCTTGAGTTTGGGTCGTTGTTCTCCAGTATGACACAGAATTTGTAAATGGGGGAAAGAAACCGAATAAAAAAGGGATTTTATATTCAGTTAGGACACCGTCGGTAGATAATGTTAAAAATTGGGTTTGGGTTATTTATGAGCCTCTCAAAGATGTAAATTCCTATGGTCATTTTGTCCCCATTACGGCAATAAGTCGACTCTTATCCCAAGGCGTTCGGAAAGGGGATCTTATCTATTGCCCCATGTGCCTTTCTCCATTTAGAACTGAACAAACATTCTTGGATCACATGAGATATTGCAAAATTCATTGCAATCAAAGAATTGAAAAGCCGGCACAAGGCAAAGATGTTTTACAGTTTAAGGACGTCCAAAAGTTCCGGCTACAGACTGATAAAGTATGTTTGGATTCTGAATCAAAACTGGTGGAGGTATCAGACTCACCCAGCCCAAATATAGTCAAGGAACGCAAACTCGTTACGTGTTCCTATATGCATGCTCGTCGCGATTCCAATAATAAAATGCAATTGGAAGAGTTTTTTTGACTATGCATGAGGAGGGTAGCACGGAGAAGCTATTGGTGAGTTTAATAAAAACGGCAAATGGTGCAATTTCACGATTGCATAACACCAACTACCCAATGTCATTATCAGATAAGGAGCGACTAGCACTAGAACAGGGTACATTTGGTTGGGTTTGTGGAAATGCTCTGGCCCAAAAACACACGTTTCAGTATCATAATCTCCTTATTGATCCAAATTCACCGGGAAAAAGAAACTTTAGGGGTGGGCTAACAATTCATGTAATTTAAAAATTAAACAGCAACTCTTTCTTCCGGTTTTTATACATAACTCTAACTACGATCTGAAGTATGTACTACCAGCAATGGCACGTCTTCAAAGAAATGGAACAGTGGATGATGCATGGGTGATAGATAGCTTTTTCTACAAAATAATTCATAAATTATTGGAAAAGTTTCTTGTTTTGGAATTTATGTGGAGATATGTTGAAGATGACATTGAGTACGCGAATAAAATTCACTTTTTAGATTTCTACAGTTTTTCCCCTAAATCTTTGAGTGAATTACTTCAATGGCAGAAAAACGATGACGCCTACAACACTTTCCCCCTTCTAAAGCAACAATTCCCAAATGATTTATAGGACCTGTTGATATCCAAGGGGATATATCCTTATGATTATTAATGTTCCATGTCGAGATTCGCCGAGGAAACTGTTCCCTCGATCGAATCGTTTTACGACAGTCTACACGATCGTTGGTGGACCCCTGATGAATACAGTTTTGCTAAAAAAGTGTGGGCAGAGGGAGGGTGTAAAAATGGGTCTGATTACTGCAAGCTGTATTTGTAGAGTGATTTGTTAACTTTGTTAAAAATAATGCGTAAAAATAAGGACAAAATATATGAAGAATTTAATCTTGATTTAGGATATTATTTTTCATCTCCTCATCTGGTAATGGACCTCATCCTAAAAATTAGGGGGGGAAAATCGGGCTGATCACCGATATCGATCAGCACCTGTTCATCGAGAGGTCCATGAGGGGTGGATACGTTTTTCACGGGGATCGTATCTTGGAAACTGATCCAACTGGAGAGAAGGCGGGGACAATATCAGATGCAGTTTTCCTAGATATGAATTCTCTCTACCCCTCGGCCATATCCCATTATGCACTACCCTGCAATGACTATAAATGGCTCAATGACCCTCAAGCTCCCCATTTACCCATCATTGACAGTGTTGAGGAGAATGGGCCGGTTGGATGGTTTTTTTAAATTGATGGGGAGATACCAGTTGAGCATCACGATTCAGTAAAGGATTTTGTTTTTCCATTCATCAATGGACCTGTGAATAGGGACTCTTTGAGCCCCCGGAAAAGACGTTTGGTCGAGGTGGACGGATTGCATAGGTCACCTTCAAAACAAAAACTTATTGCTGACCTTCTGCCGAAGAAAAATATTGTTGTGCATCATGTGGCTTTAAAATGTATGTGCAACAACGGTTTCAACGTCACAAAGGTTCATAGAGCCCTCCAGTCTAGTCAAAAACCCTATCTGAAAACATTTGTTGACACTTTTGTCAAGAAACGTTTTGAAGCACAGACAAAAGCCGAAAAAGAAATTTATAAGCTCATTTTAAATTCGGCTTTTGGTAAAATGTGCGAGTGTTCGCAATAGGAATCGTTGTGACGTCGTGACCGATCCCGAACAATGTGCTCGAATTATTGCCGATCCAAATTACCCTTCCTTCATAATCATTGGTCCGGACATAGTACTATTGAATATAAAAAAAAGTATTTTCCTGAATAAAAATATTGCTGCAGGCAGTGCGATCTTGGAGATCTCTAAAAATCTCATGTTGAAATTCTACTACAATGGGGCTAGGGTACAGTAGCCGGAGAAGGGGCAAGTAGAGATCTGCTACGATGACACAGATTCTCTACTGCTAAAAGTAAAAACCCCAAACCTAATTGATGATTTGGCGCACAGTCAAGTCATCAGCTCGCGGATGGACTACACCAATTGGAGTGGGCTTTACCCAGAGCTAGTGAAACGTCGGGTGCCAAATCAGCTTTTATTTTTTAAATCAGAAACGGGAAGCGACATGATTTCCCGTGGTATGTCTGTAAGTCCGAAGGTGTACTTTATACAAACACACGACGAGGAAATAAAAAAACGTTGCAAAGGAGTACCCACGCGCTATGTGGATAAGAATTTTGACATGCACATATATAGGAATTGTATTGTTCAAAATACAATTCTACGAGCAAAATTGCTGGGAATTCGTTCACTGAACTACAGGAACTTCACTGTAAATATAGAAAAAATTGCCATGAGTACCATTTCCGACAAGGTTTATGTTTGTCAAGACGGTGTGACTACCCTATCCCTGGGACACTATTTAACTTCCGACCGAGCCGAATGTGGTAGCCATAGGGAAAGTCTCGGTTTGAGTAAAGTCCAATAAATTTTTCCCAGAACCTTGGGGGGGGGGCCTTGCGGCCCGGGGGGGGGGGGGTGCACCCGGCCGGCCGCCAGCGGGGGGGGGGGGGCGCCGCCACTACCAAAGTTATCTTTTTTTTACTTACAGCACATGTTTTTTGTAAATATACACATTGCATTCAAATTTAAAAAAAAAGTGATATTATTCAAAGTGTATTTTTCATTAAATGTTGTATTTTTATGAAATAAAGTATATTTATTAAAGTGCTTTTTCTAGTGCATTTTTTAAATAAATGTTTTTTATAAATAAATAAAAAAAAGTTTATTTTTCTTTGTTTTCTGTAAAGTGCTGTTTATAAGACAAGAATATGATTCTTTATTGATTTTGTTCTCATTATTATTCTTGAACGGACTAGTAGTAATAGGGAAATTATTTAGTCATTTGACAGATATAGTCTACAGTTAGTTGTCTAGGTGACCTGTTGAAGGGAACATGTATCAATTTAAAACACTATTCAGATCGTTTCTGTGTTGGCCCTCAATGTCGGGCAAAACAACGCTTTTAAATAAAATAATTAAAAATTGCGATGAAAGGTTTGTGGAAAAGCCGAAAAAAATCTACTACTGTTACAGTATTTGGTAGGAGTCATGCGATAAAATAAAAGCAATTGGTACGGCGGGATTGGTGCAGATACGATTCATACAGGGACTTGATTTTTTCAACATTATTGAACCATACTCCTCGCCGATTATTGACGATCTAGCTGAATCTACATGGGAATGGTCCCGGCAAATGCTAAAATTGTTCTCTGTTCACTCTCATCATGGACAGATTCCAATTACTCTGGTTCTGTACAATGTCTTTCTCTAGGTCGGATATATGCAAAAACTTACATTGAGTTGCACCTACTATACCATCTACAGATTTATTCATGATTCTAGCTTGCTAATAACCCTCAATAAACAAATATATCCAGGCGCCCCAAAATTTCTGTTCTCAGCGTACAATCAGGCAACTAATAAACCCTACGGCTATATCCTATTGGATCTTAATCAGAATATACCTGAGGATTTGCGTGTAGTCACAGATATTTTTGACAATGAAATTACAGTACATCTCCCCGTGAACTGTAAAAAGACCTATTAGTCGCTATCATGACACTGAAGAAATCACATGAAAATAGACATTTATTTTCAGTTCTAAGCACTTCAAAACCCCCACTCAGGAAAGCCATACTCAAACATGGTATTGACAATGATTTCATTAATCTAATATCTGAACTTTGTTTAAATTTGACCGAGGGCAATGTTCAACTGCCAGAAGTAGTTAAGCAACAGGCAGAGCAACATCGTTCCATTGTACGTACATTGGCTTCTAAAAACAAAGGAAAGAATTTTAAAAGGACACGACTTCTTCAGGCGGGCGGTAGCTTTTTCACACTTTTACTGCCAATAATTGCAGGACTTGTAAATATTTTTCTCTAGTGAGAATGGCCAAACCCTATAAATTGAATCCAATAGAACTCGTTCTCTCACCCGTGGAACACTTTGAGGACAATCTCAGTAAATTCATTGACAACGACAATTTTGAGGATGATAAAAAATTGCATTTACTTCAAGATGCACTTTGCCGAGTGCACAAGCAAAAACCCTATCGTGCGAAGACCGATGGAAATGATCACAAAAAAGAATGATCTCCTCAGGATTCTGCTGCTACTACTGCTGGAACACAGTTAAAGAAGGAGGAATTGGATTCAATTGTATCGAAAATTGGAAATCTAATGCCCCACTCATATCGTTAACACACGACTTCTAACCTATTTCATGGAAAGTGGCCATGATTATATTCAAGTTGGGGGCTGTGAGAAGGAGATTATAATTCAAGGCAATAGCTATAATCTATTTGATTTAATCTCTGATATGGTTACAAATCAAAAGGGACTACTATCATTTGACACTCATCTATACAACTTTCTAAATACATTAAACTTCCCCAAAAGCCTTATTAGCAATAGGTAAATTCTAAAAAAATTAAATGAACATGCACCCTTGTCAACACCATTAAAATATGAATGTGAAGAAGAAGAAGAAGATTTTAAATCAATGTTGGAAAATACTAGCACACCTAGTGGAAACTTGACAATGGTGGGAAGCAGCATACCATTGACAGCTAGACAAAAGCGAAGACGTATCAAGTCAACGTCACCACCACCACCACCAACCACCAGTATACAAAAGGGTAGTGGTCGTTACACTACACGTTTACATTCAAAATGGATGAAGTTCTGAAAGGTACTTATTAGATTATTGGTGAAGTGGGGAGTGGAAGTTCTCCCACCACACCTTCATAAGTCAATGTTTTTAACGCTGAAAGATTGCAAGATAAAACACATTATAAATCGAGTTATACTTTGCATAGAAATAATAGGCTTCGTGCTAATAAATAGCGAAAAACTGAAGCTTTTTTCCCATTGCATATAATGCAAGCAGATCTTCTAACTCTAGATGAGATTCAAAGACGCCACAATACACCGTACAAGTACATTTTACTTGCAATCAGTGTTTTTAGTGGCTATGCATATGCCATTCCATTGCGGTAAAAGAGAGGTGTTGAAGTTGCTCAGGCCGTTGAAAGTATTCTCGAACAGGATTCGTATAAGAAAATTCAAACGGATAGCGGTAGTGAATTTGTTAATCCTCATATTGCTAAAGAACTAGCGAAATATAATACGCTGCTCTATCATAGTCATAGCCCTATAAAGGCTGCATTGGCCGTACGATTGATAAGAACTATTCGACTTTTAATTTCAAGATATAGTACATTGAAAAATACATCTGCTTTTATTCATGATTTAGATAAAATCATGTTGATTTATAATCAACGACTTCATCCATCATTGTCCAATTCAACCCCAACGTAAGTTCATCATTCTGATCATGATAAAATTGACACCTTTCTTAAACAATATTCCAATGAAACGAGTGTCAAGAAGACAAAATTTAATGTTGGTGATACTGTTCGAATTAATAGAACAACTAATGTTTTTAAAAAGGGTAATTACTTGTGGTCCACAGAACTTTTTAAAGTGGCAAAAATCCTAGACACTAAACCCATAACTTATCGTTTGCGTGATACCAAAGATGAAGAGATTCTTGGTAGCTTTTATGACTGTGAACTACAAAAAGTTAAAAATAATAGTTAAATCTATCAAATTTAAAAGATATTAAAGACTCGTATGCGTAGGGGTATGTCACACTTGCTTTTTTGCTGGCTATGATACAACTTTGATTTTGATTCTGGGATCAATGTTGAAGGTATTGACAATGCCCAATAATTTCTATGTAACATTTATGTCCAACGTTTCCGATCCTCTACAACGACTTGAATAAAACAACGGATTTTTGGATGGAACACTCCCCCGCCATCACGTTTGTTGGCGCCTATGAAGTGGCTCGTTTCAGCTGTATTCTCAAAAATGCCTATGACATCCTGAGAAAGGATCTTGTGCATGACATAAAAAATATGCCATTCAATTGGTCACTCTTTGTCGACTATGAATGGGTTGAAGCACCTAAATCTAGCGAATATCCACATGTCAAATTAAAATATATTGAAAATGATGGTATGACAGATTTGTGTCGTACAATCAATAGAAAAATCTCATATCGCAGGAATGGTACATTCTATTTTAATTATTCAATGGAACACGATAGGATTTACATTACCTCACCTGTTGACAGTGAAATAATTATTCTCAATGATAATCTGAGAGACGTTCTTGGCTTTAAACAGAATAGGATCAATGGGAAAAACGCTGGCACCGTTTACGGCATGGATCAAGTTATTTTTGCTGATTATCCACCTGGTTTCGCCTCGGACTCTTGCATATTTCTCTATGCATCTTTTGTGGAAGTATCGAGAGTTGGTAATTCAAATGTCCCCCTCCTACGTGTTCTTGAACAAAAAAAACCCATGAACTTATTCATCATCACTATAATATAAAGCATCTTCAGTATGTTCCAGTAAACACTTCGTATTTGGAACGGTCAATTAAAACTAAGAGGTGAGTTGGGTGATCCTATTACAGTGACAAAAGGTTTAGAAGTAATTACTTGACTTTTTCGACCTATTGTCGGTGACACCACAATCACTCAAAATAAACAAAAGAAGAATTCCATCTGTTTGCCCTGATGTCGATTGCTATGTTGGTACTCTAAGTCCACGTCAAATAAGCAATGGATTGGACTGCAGCAAGAGACATACTAGAATATATAGCTATGGTCTTGTTAGTTAGTTTTCTAGGCTATTTCGTTCTCCACTACTCCTTACCAGAAAATATCTTGTTCCAATTGCATAAAACTTGAATGCCTCCAAAATACAGGACTAGGGTTCGGGCAAAAATTTCAAGAAGAATGTTAAGGAAAATGTTAGATCTTAATCTAAAATCGTTGCTGAGGAATAAACATCTCAGCAAAATGAGAAGGGATTGAAAAGGATGCGTGTACCTCATTCACTCATCAGTCTCTACCCAGGCGGGAAGCAAAGGATACGAGGACTATCAACAAGGACTATCATAGGAGAAATAAAACAACGAAGAACAATAAGAAGAAGAAGAAGAAGAAAAAGATTGTTAGATCAAAGAAGGATTTCTTCTCTTAAGATGACCTATCTCCCCCAAAAGGAATCCCACCCATCAATCAGCTCCTCATTGAATCTATTCAATGCTGAAAATTTTAACGTCAGTATCAATTATGGCTATTATGAACAATTTCATCCTTAACAACCCCTCTCGGAAAATATACACTTTCAGATGTTTTCCAATGAAGACTATTTTACTGGTTTTTCATCAATATATGTTGATTGAAATATTGCGGTGAAGAAAGAGTCATATAATGCAACTCCAACTGCTGCCGATGGACTCTCTTACGAAAACTATATTCTACACAATCTGTTCAAACAAATTAATATATTTATTAATGGAACATTGGTGAGCACTAGTAATAGTTTATCCAACTATGCAAGCTACATACAATTTATGAGGATGACACCAAAGGCTTATAAGGAGTTGAGAGGACAATCATTCGGCTATGAATATCGAACAGGTGTTGATCCTGACGGTGAGTTGACTACTGCAGTGACCCAGGAGTATCATTTAGTTGCAAAATTAAATCATGAGATATTCAATATATTCCAATGGTTACCTCCCTAAACAAAGGGTAGACTACATTTGTAACTGATCCCGCCAAACAATATTTTGAGAAAAACACTTCTTGTAGAACCCGATGCACATGTCGTTGTTATATCGACGAGCTTTCACGTTTAATTCCTATGAATGACGTGAACTGTTGCAGAAACAGCGAAAAAGCTAAAAACTAAAGGGAAAAATGTTAAAGTTTTTGTTCTTTATACAATCACTAATCAACGTCACATTGCCACTGGTTTTCATAGCTATACCAATTCATCATTTATCAATGGGGAAATCCCATAAAAATTGGCTTTGGACTTTGTGAAGAGTGGCAGTGCTGTTGGATCCTGGCATGAATCCCCCCATGATTTTAATTTTTTCGGTATATCTAGCCTTGTGTGCAAAGTGAATAGTATTCCACTGTACACTCTATCATTTGACAAAAAATCCTATAGAAATCTGTACGAGTTGACCATGCAATCCCTAGATCATGATTCTCAATTATTTGAAGATAGAATAACCGATTCAATGTTTTTAAAAAATTACGGTGTAATTGTTTTGGACTTGTCGGGGAACAAGGATATGAGCATAGTATGAACAGGGAATTTACCTTTACAGTGTACATTTGCCGATGCTTTGGCTGAGAGTATCACGCTAATATCATTGAGTCAATTTGAAACCTATTGGTAAATCACACCCGACGGCAGTGTTCTACTAGACCTAGCACCATGAACACAAACCAAATAATCAACGTATTTAATATGAATCTATTCATGTCTCAATATAAGTCCTATTGCATACCATCGGACTTCCTTGAAAAAATTCCGAGTGTTAACAACACCCTAATCATTGTTAATAGCAGTCCATCGACCTTGAAGACAGGCCATTCGCTATGCATCTTTCAAACGGCAAAGAATATTGAATTTTTTGATCCTCTTGGCCTACCATATAACTTCTGTACCTCACACATCAGCAACTTTATTGAAAGCAGTGGGAAAACCATTATTCAACATCAAAGAAGAGTACCGGATATAACGACTAAGACATGTGGCTTTCATGCACTACTCTTTTTCATATTCAGATGTCGTAGCTATACCTACAAACAGTTTCTCAACATTTACGTTGACTTACCTCAATTGAACGACTTTCTAGAGGAAAATATACTTACAAACGTGTTTAATATTGATTTCAGTTCCCTACTAATAAAATTTTATAAAAATTTATTTGAAATTGTTTACTAATAAATTAAAATTGTATTTAAATGATAAAAAAGACTTTTCTAATCTTTAGATTTCATTTTTTACTAGGTATAGGTATTTGTCAATAACAACTAATGTAGGTAGATTATCTGAATTCACGGTATACTGATCCTGATGTACTGCAATGCCAGGGTCGCATTTTCTACAGTAGTAACTTCACTCTTGTCATATCTCTTTGTATAGTCAATGATACTATTCTCATTCATTCTATAGAATTCACATGTTTCAATTTGCTTTTTGAAAGAATTTCACAAACAGTGTCCTCAAGTGGTGAATCACATTCCATCACAGCCAAATAAAAATCAGTGGGCTTATTATCATAGTAGTCATTGTCTTCACAACGCTGACGTAGAAACCAAATTCTTTTGTTGTTCCAACAGTTGAATCGCTGACACGGTTCCTCCTCCCAGAACAATCTAAAACCACGACGATACCAATCTCTTAGCAATAAACTAAAATCACGCTTAGGATTCTTTCCAATCAGACCGGGGTATGTATTTCCGCATTGATTGCATTTACCATAGTGGCCATGGGAGCATAGATGTCATCTTGAATGAGATTCACGTACTTCTTAAAGACAAGAATTACGACCTTTTATTTGTACAGCACAGCCTTCATGTAATTTACATGGGTTGCATGATCAACACTTTTCATCATATTCATTATTCATTGCGCAATTTTCACATGATGACCAGCAGCCCAGTGTGTATTTGCACGGTAAACATGTAAGGAACAATTCTTCTTGTGTTGACACTCTCACTGCCATAATGAATCTGAGCTAGCAACAACAACAAATTGAGTGGGATAGAGGGAGAGGAGTAAATCATCCTTGAATACCATCTTTCTCATGAAAAAAAAGTCCTAAATTTCTAAACTAGTGTTTAAACGCATATCCACAATATCATTTTGCCGTGTTGTGATTAATATATCAATAAATTGTGTATATGCATTTGGACCACAACGTAAAAGCTTCATACAATAGTCTAATGATGGAGAATCAGTTTTCATTATATCGACAAGTATTCCCTGAGAAAATATCTCCCTTTGAATAGACAGCTCTAAAAAATCATCATCTAGAATCAAACGTTTTTCCATAAACACTAGATTCCCCATGATTCGCTCTTTCTCAAAACTATCCATTTTTTAGAGTCCTAAAACTCTCACAACCAACTTCAGACTAACCAGAATTTTTTGCTATGAAAATCACTCCTTTTTATTTGAATCCAATTGCCAATTAAGTTATCGTATATGGAGTAACCTCCGCTGTCTCTGATTGGCCCTAAAAATGGGTGTTGCCTCAAAAACCAGTCTGGTTGTGTTATACAATCTCGACTATACTCTCAAAACATGTTTGACCACCTTATAGGTTTGCCAACTTTTTAAAATGTCCACTTGAAACTGTAGTGCATATTCTTGCGAAATTCCTTGTGCAATTGATATCAATAGCAAAAAACCAGTCTGATTGTCTTATACAACCTTGACTAAAGTTTCAAAACGTGTTTGGCCACTTTATAGGTATAAAAGGATTGCTCGCTTTTTAAAATATCCACGTCAAACTGTAGTGTATACCATGTGAGGGAGTACTGACTCTCTTTGAAAAGGTGTAGAGCTTCCATAGAAATGTTTTCCTATAGCTTCCATAGAATAGCATGGTAATTCCTATAGCTTCCATAGAAATATAACATAGCACTCTACTCATATAAGGTTCTTACAGAAGGCGTTGTCGTAGAAACTTCAAAAAAAGCTCATTCGATTGGAAATTCAAAGGGCTAGGGCCCTTTTTAATAGTCGATAGTGATTGGAGGGCAACTAGCCCCCCCCCGCCTATCATTCTCCCAAACACATCCAATAAAAATTTTCAAATAGCCATTTTGTTCAGCGTAGTTTATTTCCAGATATATTTTTGAGGAGGACACTCCACCACAACCCTCAGGGCAAGGATTATAAGTTATTCCCTGGGGGCATAAAAAGGTTTTTATTGAAATCTTTGTCGTAGAAACTTGAAAAAGGGCTCATTCGATTTGAAATTCAAAGGGATAGTACGCTTTTTAATAGTCGAAAGTGATTTGAGGGCAAAACCCCTATGCCATTCCAAGGCCAGAACAAAATTTGCACTTTACTGAAAAAATACAAATGAATGTGCATTGTCAGTTTAATATACCTATACTGATATTTAGTAATCAAAATGTTAATATTGTTTGATTTATTAAAGTTATAAAATTAAAAACATTTATATTTTTTCAGTAAAGTGCAAATTTTCTTTTGACCTTGGGAAGGCATAGGGTTTTTGATCCCAACTTTTGTTAATTTCTACTCTTTTTGAGTTTGACTCGGTTATTTATTGTAATTTCTGCTCGTTTTGGGATTCATTTATTTATCGATGCTGATTTGTGGTAATTTCACGCTTGGTAGATTATTTGATTTTATTTTGGCTTTTTTTTTGTTTAATGGAGTTCTTTACTTTTCTATGAAGGATGATGCATGGGTGATAGACAGCTTTTCCTACAAAATCATTCCTAAATCATCGGAAAAGTTTCTTGTTTTGGAATTTATGTGGAGATATGTTGAAGACGACGTTGAGTACACGAATAAAATTCGCTTTTTAGATTCCTACAGTTTTTTCCCTAAATCATTGAGCGAATTAATTCAAGTGCAGAAAAACGATGACGGCTGCAACGCTTTCCCCCTTCTCAAGCAACAATTTCCAAATGATTTATATGATTTTTTGACGGCCAATGGAATAGATCCTTATGATTATTAATGCTACATGTCGAGACTGACCAAGGAAACTGGACGATTTATTAAAGCATTTTACGACAGTTTACACTATCCTAGGTGCACCCCCGATAAAGATAGTTTTGATAAAAAAGTTTTGACAGAGGGCGGATGTAAAACTAGATTTGACTACTGCAAGCTGTAGTTATCGAGTGATATGTTAACTTTGTTAGACATAATGTGTAAAAATACGGACAAAATCTATGGGGAATTTAATCTTGATTTAGGATATTATTTTTCATCTCCTCATCTGGTAATGGACCTCATCCTAAAAATTAGCGGGGAAAAAATCGGGCTGATCATCGACATCGATCAGCACCTGTTCATCGAGAGGTCAATGAGGGGTGGATACGTTTTTCACGGGGATCGTATCTTGGAAACTGATCCAACTGGAGAGAGGACGGGGACAAAATCAGATGCAGTTTTCATTGATATGAATTCTCTCTACCCCTCGCCCATATCCCATTATGCACTACCCTGCAATGACTATAAATGGCTCAATGACCTTCAAGCTCCCCATTTCCCCAATATTGACAGTGTTGAGGAGAATGGGCCGGTTGGATGGTTTTTTGAAATTGATGGGGAGATACCAGTTGAGCTTCACGATTCAGTAAAGGATTTTCTTTTTCCATGCATCAATAGACCTGTGACTAGGGACTCTTTGAGCCCCCGCAATAGACGTTGGGTCGAGGTGGACGGATTGCATTGGTCACCTTCAAAACAAAAACTTATTGCGGACCTTCTGCCGAAAAAAACTATTGTTGTACATCATGTGGCTTTAAAATGGATGTGCAACAACGGTTTCAACGTCACAAAGGTTCATAGAGCCCTCCAGTTTAGTCAAAAGCCCTATCTGAAAACGTTTGTTGACACTTTTGTCAAGAAACGTTCTGAAGCGCAGACAAAAGCCGAAAAAGAAATTTATAGGCTCATTTTAAATTCGGCTTTTGGTAAAATGTGCGAGTGTTCGCAATAGGAATCGTTGTGAAGTCGTGACCGATCCCGAACAATGTGCTCGAATTATTGCCGATCCAAATTACACTTCCTTCACAATCATTGGCCCGGACATGGTACTATTGAATAGAAAAAAAAGAAGCATTTTCCTGAATGAAAATATTGCTGCAGGCAGTGCGATCTTGGAGATCTCTAAAAAGCTCATGTTGGAATTCTACTACAATGTGGCTAGGGTACAGTGGCTGGAGAAGGGGCAAGTAGAGGTCTGCTACGATGAAACAGATTCTCTACTGCTAAAAGTAAAAACCCCAAACCTAATTGATGAATTGGCGCACGGTGAAATCATCAGCTCAGGGATGGACTACACCAATTGGAGTGGGCTTTACCCAGAGCTAGTGAAACATCGGGTGCCAAATCAGCTTTTATTTTTTAAATCAGAAACTGGAAGCGACATGATTTCCCGTGGTATGTTTGTAAGTCCGAAGGTGTGCTTTATGCAAACACATGACGAGGAAATCAAAAAACATTGCAAAGGAGTACCCACGCGCTATGTGGATAACAATTTCGACATGCACATATATAAGAATTGTATTGTTCAAAACACAGTTCTTAAAGCAAAATTACTAGGAATTCTTTCACTCAAATACAGGAACTTCACTGTAAATATAGAAAAAATTGCCATGAGTACCATTTCCGACAAGGTCTATGTTTGTCAAGACGGTGTGACTACCCTCCCTTTGGGGCACTATTTAACTTCCGACCGAGCTGAATGTGGTAGCCATAGGGAAAGTCTCGGTTTGAGTAAAGTCCAATAAATTTTTCCCAAAACCTTGGGGGGAGGGGCCTCGCGGCCGGGGGCGGGGGGGGGTGACTCGCGGCCCGGGGGGGGGGGGCGCCCGGCCAGCCGCCAGCGGGGAGGTGCGCCGCCACTACCAAAGTTATCTTTTTTTACTTACAGCAGATGTTTTTTGTAAATATACACATTGCATTCAAATTTAAAAAAAAGTGATATTATTCAAAGTGTATTTTTCATTAAATGTTGTATTTTTATGAAATAAAGTATATTTATTAAAGTGCTTTTTCTAGTGCATTTTTTAAATAAATGTTTTTTATAAATAAATAAAAAAAAGTTTATTTTTCTTTGTTTTCTGTAAAGTGCTGTTTATAAGACAAGAAATATGATTCTTTATTGATTTTGTTCTCATTATTATTCTTGAACGGACTAGTAGTAATAGGGAAATTATTTAGTCATTAGACAACTATAGTCTACAGTTAGTTGTCTAAGTGAACTGTTGAAGGGAACATGTATCAATTTAAAACACCATTCAGATCGTTTCTGTGTGGGCCGTCAATGTCAGGCAAAGCAACACTTTTAACTAAAATAATAAAAAATTGTGATAAAATGTTTGTGGAAAAGCCGAAAAAAATCTACTATTGTTACAGTATTTGGTAGGAGTCATACGATAAAATAAAAGCAATTGGTACGGCGGGATTGGTGCAGATACGATTCATACAGGGACTTGATGTTTTCAACATTATTGAAGCAAACTGGTGGCTGATCATTTACGATCTGGCTGAATCTCTTAAACAATAGTCCGAGGAAATGCTACGAAAATTCACCATTTACTCTTATCATGAACAGATTCTCATAACCTTGGTTCTACACTACTTATTTCATCAGAGCAAATATAAGCGAACACTTGCATTGAACTGCACCTACTATATCATCTACAGAGTTGTTCGTGATTCTAGCTCGCTAATAGCTCTCAATAAACAAATATATCCAGGCGCCCCCAAATTTCTGTTCTCAGCGTACAATCAGGCAACTAATAAACCCTACGGCTATATCCTATTGGATCTTAATCCAAATATACCCGAGGATTTGCGTGTAGTCACAGATATTTTTGACAATGAAATTACAGTACATCTCCCCGTGAACTGTAAAAAGACCTTTTAGTCGCTATCATGACACTGAAGAAATCACATGAAAATAGACATTTATTTTCAGTTCTAAGCACTTCAAAACCCCCACTCAGGAAAGCCATACTCAAACATGGTATTGACAATGATTTCATTAATCTAATATCTGAACTTTGTTTAAATTTGACCGAGGGCAATGTTTAACTGCCAGGAGTAGTTAAGCAACAGGCAAAGCAACATCGGTCAATTGTACGTACATTTGCATGTAAAATGAAAGGACAAAAATTTAAAAGGACACGTCTTCTTCAGGCGGGCGGTAGCTTTTTCACATTTTTACTGCCAATAATTGCAGGACTTGTAAACAGTTTTCTCTAGAGAGAACGGCAAAACCCTATCAATTGACTCCAATAGAACTCGCTCTCTCACCCGTGGAAGACTTTGAGGACAATCTGAGTAAATTCATTGACAACGAGAATATTGAGGATGATAAAAAAACTGCTTTTACTGATAAAAAAACTGCTTTTAGTGATTGGAGGGCAACTAGCCCCCCCCCCGCCGATCATTATCCCAAACACATCCAATAAAAATTTTCAAATAGCCATTTTGTTCAGCGTAGTTTATTTCCAGATATATTTTTGAGGAGGACACTCCACCACAACCCTCAGGGCCCGGATTATAAGTTATTCCCTGGGGGCATATAAGGTTTTTACTGAAATCTTTGTCGTAGAAACTTGAAAAAGGGCTCATTCGATTTGAAATTCAAAGGGATAGTACTCTTTTTGATAGTTGAAAGTGATTTGAGGGCAAAACCCCTATGCCATTCCAAGGCCAGAACAAAATTTGCACTTTACTGAAAAAATACAAATGAATGTGCATTGTCAGTTTAATATACCTATACTGATATTTAGTAATCAAAATGTTAATATTGTTTGATTTATTAAAGTTATAAAATTAAAAACATTTATGTTTTTTCAGTAAACTGCAAATTTTCTTTTAACCTTGCAAAGGCATTGGGATTTTGCTCCCAACTTTTGCTAATTTCTGCTATTTTTAAGTTTGACTCGGAGAATTATTATAATTTCTGTTCGTTTTGGGTTTCATTTATTTATCGATGCTGATTTGTGGTAGTTTTACGCTTGGTAGATTATTTGATTTTATTTTTGCTTTTTTTTTGTTTAATGGAGTTCTTTATTTTTCTATGAAAACTTATTTTGTGGAAAAAGTTTTTAAAATTAATTAAGATTCAAAAGAGATCGGAAGGCAACCACCCCGCTTGTCTTTTTCTTCCGAATGCCATTAGGTTGAAACTTTCAATTTAAGTTGAGGAGAAGTTGAAGAGAGATTAGAGGGCAGAAAGACCCCCCCCCCACTGCCATTTCACGTGCCCCCTATCCTTAACAATGGTTGAAATATTGCAATTGTCATTTTATTCAAGCTAGTCAAAAGGTCTAATAGCTATGCCTCCAGGGATGCTGTGCCACCACAGCCCCGGAGCAAGGATCGTAAATTATGAAATTTATCCGTTGTTGACATGCAGGATATATCATTAGGAAAAGGGGAAAGTTTTGATCCTAGGTACATCCAAAAGGCCAGGGGTATTATGGTAAAACTTTGAATTTGAGGGGCACCTTAAACTAAAGCAAAGGCACTATGTGAATCAAGTTTATAAAAAAGGCGGATCTGCAATATCTTAAGAACGGCAGAGGATAGTTAGTTGGAACTTTCAGGACATGTTGAGGGGGATGTTTTAACGGGGTTTTGGGGCGGCCAGTTTCCCTCCCTTGCTAGTTTAGCTGCCTTCTCTCCAAAACCTTTGATCAAAATTTGAAACAGCCATCTTGTTCAAAATAGTGTAAAGACCAAATAGCTATGCCTTTGGGGATGGCATAAAACTCCACTGCTTCAAAGAGGAATACCCAACACAATCAAAACATACTATGCGTATGATAGTTATCAAAAGGGCGTATCAGCAATATCTAAGGAACGGCTAAGGGTATTAAGCTGAAACTTACACATTGAGGCTTCAGATAAATACAGAATTATTTCTAAGAAAGGGGCAGGGGATAGAGGTATTAATGATATATAATCCTTTTTGATTTCGAGTAAAGTCTCTGATCCGCTCCGTTATTATGAAAGCAAAGAATAACATTAAACCCTAAAATGATCAGAATCTATTCCATATAGGAGGGGGGATGACCTTTCCTCATCCCCAATATCCCCCTCATGACTGTAGAAACTTCGGAGGATGCTCATTCTAATGAAAATCGAGAGTTCTAGTCTTCTTTTTTTTTTATCGAAAGTGATGGGAGGCCAGCAAGCCCCAGTCTTAGAACCGTATTTGATATCTGGTCCTTTTTGATGTCTGGAAAGTAATCACACATCCATGACCTTTCTTTGGTAAAGAATACACAATTCCAAATGTATGTAGATGGGAGGGTTTCTGATTGTTTTGTTGTTAGAGAGGGGGGTAGGTGCCTAAAAGGGTGCAAATTAATGCCAAAACAACCTAACTCTCATCGAGCATTCAGGTGAATACAGAATTACTTCTAAGAAAAGGGCGGGGTGGGGTGGGGTGTAGCCGAAAACTGAAATTTAATCCCTCTTGATATCTGGGAATATTTCTTGTCTATGCTATTATTATGGAAGTACAGAGTAATATTAAACCCCAAAATTGGCATAATTTATTCCATATAGGAGGGAAGCTGCCCCTTCCTCATCCCCAATCACGCCTTATGGTCGAAGAAACTTCGGAGGATACTCATTCGATCGGAAACTGAGCGTTCTAGTCCTTTTTTATAAATCGAAAGTGATTACCAGCCAGCCCCTGTCCTAAAACTGTTTTCGATATCTGGTCCTTTTGTTACCTACTAGAACATCTAACTGACATTTTGAGGTATATATTTTGCACTTTCTCTGTGGCTGCTGAATTTTGCGTGTGGAACAATTTCCGTGAAGGGGGGGATTATCCAAAGGGGATTTCCCCGCAGGGGGATTCTCCACGGAGGGGGAGGTTATGGGTGAGGGCACTGGTACCAGAGTTATTAAGTGCGGATTCCTTTTGTGATTTTTTAAATGTACTTTGTAATTCAAAATATGTTTTTGGCTTAACATTTTTGCACTACGAGCCCAAGGGGAAATTTTAATCTATACAGGGTTCGGTAGCGAGGTAAATCAAAAGACATTACTTGATGCAAGGTTATCGGAATAGAGTATCTGCAACATCTAGAGAACTGCTTGGGAGACACAGATAAAGCTTTTAAGCTTTTTTTTTTCAAGTGGGACCATGTGAAGCACAACTGAATGTATCCCAAATGTCAAACCTTTCGTCTAGATACGCAGCATTAGAGCACTACCTTTGCTATTCTGTTGACAAACTTACATACCATCAACTCTACCTTCTGTTTACTTAGGTAGTAGGGGTCGGCGCCGTTTCTGTTTATGTTTCTGTTTCTGTTTTTTTTTCTACCGTTTTCTGTTCTGTTTTTTTTGGGAAAACGTAAAAAAAAGAAAACAGGTATCAGTTTTGATATTACCGTCCCTGTTTCTGTTTCGTTTTTTTTCTGGCCGTTTTTTCCGGTTCTGTTTTTTTTTTAAACCCATTTTTATTAATTTTACGTGTTTTGTTGAAGAATATCACAATAGCGCAGTCTAGCGAAATTTATTGGATTAGCGATACTTGTCATCCATCGAAAAGCGCTGTCTTTACGTCTTCCGAAGAAAAGATTTGCTATTGAAGAAAAAATTCGCCATAATAAAAATTAATCTAAAGCAGTCTACTTGGATTTACACCTTTGGTTAGTCTTTGAAAGTAGATGGTTACCTGGTTGGGTAAAGGTGCAGATTAGCTACCCCAGTAGCGTAGGGTGCAGAGGCCCTGTAAATAGAACCAGGATATACACTAAAAAGTGATTTGTTTACATCCAGCTTCTACTGAACCCTATCTGTGCAAATTTACAGCCCAATTGACTGAATAATATACAGTAAGTAATAAGTTGTATTTATCAGGGGTTGCTAAACTGCACCTTCACCCAGATTAGTTCCCCCTGTAGTGTAGGGCACAGAGGCCCTACCAACAGAACCAGGATATACAGGGTGAGTTCCAACCATTTAATTTTCATTGCCCTAGTAAGCCCTGTAGCACTAGCAGAAGCGGAACTACAGAAAATCTTTGATATCCAATGGTCATATGTAGGAGCTACTCAACGAATCTTGCTGATTTTGCCTCTGCTAGTGCTGCAGGGCTTACTAGGCTTACGAGAAGTAAAAGGTTGGAACCCAGCCACAGTAAGAGATTTGTTTTTATCCTGTTCCTACTGGACAGTATATGTGCAACTTTACAGCCCAATTGACTGAATAATATACAGAAAGAAATAAGTTGTTTTATCAGGAGGAACTAATCTGCACCTCTACCCCTGGTTTCTCACATCAACATAATTGAATTAGTTGATTGAAATTTATAATCAAAGGACTGTTAAACAAAGGAGTAGGCTGAAGATGTTGATGATCTACCCTTCAGCATGAGGGTATAAAATTTCCACCTGACATGTTGATTTTAGGCATGTTCACTTGCAGCACCCAGGAAGGAAATGTGAATAGCCTGGATATTCTTTACCCTGCAAATGTCATATACTTTAGTAAATATTTGGAGCAGCTTATTTCCAATAGTCTAATTAGTCAATGTATTATCTGCATTATAAAATCTTCTAGCTACATCAGAGAGTCCTGGGCCTACGCTTTACCATTTCCTGCTATTATTAATATTATACTTTTATTTCCCTTAATATACCATATGAGGAGTATTCCCAAATACAGAAAAAAGATACTTGCTTATGGAATAAAATTATACTCTGTCCTGCAGAGAAGTATCTTTTTTCCTTGAATTGTTCTTCTTTCATACTCTTATTTGCAATCACAGGAGTAATTAAACCTGCACTGCTCCATGCACTTAGTAATGGTATGCTTTGCAGGTACCGATACACATGCTGTCATAAATGGCATCAAATCTGGCATCAAATTTTTCATCAAGTTCTGACTCAGAACTTGGAGAGGGCCCTCCATCAAAGAAAGTCAAGTTCTGGGAGCAACATGGGACCAGGAATAAGGGAGCAGCTGTAATTACCTGCAATTACTGCAAAAAAGATGTGAAGTCAACAAAGGGGTCTGCAACATCGTTTAAAATCACCTAATGGCTAAACACAAAATTGCTGAACAACCTAAACCAAGTACTGTTCAAAGGAGTCACATTCTACAGCCTTGTCTCAGCTCAGCATGCCGATCACCTCATGTGAAACTAACCCAACTCGATTTGAAGGCACTGGAAAGAAAAGGGACATAAGAATTTTTTTGAAGTCAACGAAGCAGCAGTAGCTGAAGCTGAAAAAGTTGTGTAGAAAATCAATTTGCATTGACAAGCTTCCTATTTCAATATTTAAAATACCAGGAGTAAAGGCTCTAATCTCTAAACTTACAGGAGGTCTTACTGGCCCATCAGCTCGTACTGTTGCAAGACATCTAGTTACAGCAAAGAAAAGGAAGGTCAAGCAGCTTAAAGCTGAACTCCAGAAAGTCCGGAAATTGAATTTGACACAAGACTGCTGGTCTTCAAGAACGGGGTCTGGCTTGCTAAGTATTACAGCTCATTATGTGATGAAAAGCACTGATGGCAAGCTAACTTTGGTGCATAGAATCCTTGAGTTTAAGAGACTAAAAGTTGCTCACACTAGCGCCAACATTCTTCGTGCAATCCGTAGTAGCCTCCAGAAGTTCAGAATTCTACGGGAAGTCTACTTTATAATTACTGATTCGGGAGCTAATATAGTAAAGGCTCTAAGAGACGGTGAAATTATGCGAAGCTCATGCTTAGCACACAACCTGCATACTGTGGTGAATACTGCCCTTAAGATGTGGGAATGCAGAAACTAGGCAGATTTAGTGAATGTTCTCCACCTAAATGATTCAGAATCTTGTTCAGAATCTGGTGACAACGTTGATACTGCTGAACAATATGACTTTCCTGAAGTGAGTGTAGGAGATGATGACATTGAAGAAATTGGGTATACCGACTGCAGTAATGATGATGATAGTAGCTCAGAATTAAATGATCCAAACCTTGACAGCGATAGTGAGAGCTCAATACCTAGACAAAGAGGAGTCTCTAGTGAAGTATTGACGCTGGGACCCGCACTGGTAAAAATAAGAAAGCTGGTTAGAATCCTGAAAGTATCTTCCAAATTCCACGATCTTTTTGAAGCTATCTGCAAGACATATAATCTTAGTCCATCCATCACAAAAGACGTGAATGTTCGATGGAACAGCACACTGACCATGATAGAAATGTATTGTGCCTGAAAAGAGCCAATGCGCGACTTCTTCAACCAAAACCTACGTGACGCTAAGATTAGAGAGCTCGAACTTCACAGCAATGAGTGGTCCATCATGGAAGCTGTCATTGAGGTTCTTCACCCGTTCAAACAGGCAACAGTGATAGCTAGTGGATACAATTATGTTTCGGCAAGCAAAGTCGTGCTGATGATTAAGAGATTACTGTTGTTTTGTCAGACTCCAGATACTATTATTATGGCTGAGTCAATCAATGGGCTGAAGGAACTTCTAGTTGTTCAGCTCAGGAGATACTTTTCAGCCAGCCCTAAGTTTGATATGATGCTCTTCACAAGAGCTGGCTTTTTGGACTCTACAATTTATGAAAAAATGACACGTGTAGACAGAGTCAGCTCGTCAGTCCATCTCCTCGCTTCTCCAGCAATTCATCTCCGAGCAGAGAAGCACAGAAGAACTCGATCCAATCCAATTGAACTCCAAATCTTTCCCTATTGACGTCACTCCTACTAAGGCAGGGACTAACCGAAAAGGGTCACCAGAGACTCTTGATCAAGAACACAGCTTGTTTTCTAAGTTTCTCGACACGACTCGGTTACGGATGAACTCTACGAGGCAAAATGCCAACAGTATGAGCATTGACCGCGTGGCAGCAAATATTATCAGGGCATATGAGGAGAGAGTTCCTGTGATTTTGAGCGAGAGACGAAGATCAGGACAAAATAATTCTGATCCACTAGAATTTTGGTCTGATTACTGTTACACTTACCCGGAGTTAAGTGAAATTTCATGTATTAATCTATCAGTCCATGCAACTTCAGTACCCAGTGAGAGTGCATTTACTATTACTGGGTACTTTACGCGAAAGCAGTGCTCACGAATGACTACAAAGTCACTTGAACTCCGAATGTTTTTAAGTGATAAATTTTAATCTATGTGGTCTTTTCATATATTTGGTCTTTTTGTAAATTTGGTCTTTTTTATTAATCTATATTAATAAATATTCACTTTACTCTCGTAAATCTAAAGAAACTGAAAAAAACAGAAATATCTGTTAAAACGGCCGTTTTTTAAGTAAAAACAGGTCGTGTGTTTTTTTATGTAAAAAAACCGAAAAACAGAAACGGATTTCCGTTTTTTTTCACCGTTTTAGGTTCTGTTCCGTTTTTTCATTTGCGTTTTTTACCGTTTCTGTTTTGGCCAAAAACAGAAACGGTGCCGACCCCTATTAGGTAGTGTTAAAACACTACCCTTGATACACTGTTGATAAACTTTCTTTTTTAAGAGTTTTTCGTTCTTGTTGGCTTTCTGAGGTTGCAGAGTGGATGGATACTCTACTTGCCTCGTAGCTTTCCTTTGTCTTTTTTATTTGTTTTTTAAACGCGTTTTTAAATTTGGGCGATGGGCTTAAGTTTGTTCCTTTCTAGGTTGCTCCTAGGAGGACAAACGTGATCTAATATATGCATACACACACACATACATATATTATCTCTTTAAACGAGCAATAATTGTATGTGTATGAATGCATTTATTTATGTATGTACTTTTTACCGAAAACAGCTCCATGTTTTTTCGGGAAAATCGGTATCCTGGGATTTTCTGGCCTTAAAAAAACGATCTACATAGTTCAGAAGCATGAGAAAATTCGTGAAGAGCCTTAATTTTGGAAAAAAAAAGATTCATGTGAGTGATGTCGCATTTATGAATACATTCGAAAAGCATACGTACGTCATATTTGTCTCAGTAATGATTGTATCGTTTTTATGTCTATGATGCAGGCGAAATTACACTAGAAATGTATGACTGACAAGAAATATCATATGATTGACGTCATGTTTATGAGTAAATTTCAAGAGAACACATTATCACCCCCCCCCCAGAAGTGAACGTATCTTTCTTGTATCTCTGACGCATGCAATATTAAAAAAGGAACATAGCTGAGTATAAAATATCACACTGTAAAAAAAAAAAAATTGATTTTCAACAAAATGTTTTGCTCGAATTCAAATAAGTCAAAACAAAAATCCAATTTTTCTGTTGGAAATGTAACTTGCTTATTGAGTTCAAACAAGTCGAATTAAAAATCCAATTTTTCTGTTGAAATTGTGACTTGCTTATTGAATTCCAACAAATTATTGAAATTATTAAGATTTATGCACTTTTCAATAGAAAAAATGTAATTTTCGACGCAAACAGGTTATATTAATCAAAATGGTTTGGACTTCAACAGTAGATTGAAATTCCTTGAATATAATATTGAGTTTGACTATGGTGCCATTTAAAGTCAATTTATGTACAAACATTTTTAGCTCATAATCAAAAAATTTCTAGGAATGGAAGAATATCATATGAATTTTTTAATCACTTATGGCTTATGAAATAGTTACAGTGTATTAATACAAGAGAAACAATCTTTTTCGGCCTTTTCTAAATTTATTGAAGACTGGACTTATTAATTGTTAATATCATACTTTACGGGCATGGTTGCCACACTTAGTAAAATTTTACTAAATTTAGTAAATCGAGGTCAAATTTATGAAATTTTTGAAACATTTTTAAATTTAGTAAGTCTTTTAGCAAATTTACTAGAAATATGAAAAAAATGTTAAATTATTTTTGTGCCAAGTTTCATTCTGTTGAACAAAATTTGAACATTTTTCTCTTTCTGAATTGATATTTTTTATTCTATGGCTTAAGTTTCAGTCCTTCCCACCATAATGCAATTTAAATAGACTTTAAATAATTTTTATATACCTTAAATACAATTTTAATACACCTTAAACACAATAATAGGTATGTTCGGTGCACAAGGGTGTATGGTCAGTTTTTGCTCAAAAGAGTGGAAAAACAGAACAAAAAAGGATGCACAACAGCCACTGAGGTGGTAATTCCTCACAGGGGAGGCAAAACTGACCCATGAAGTGTTTTTTCTAATGTGTGGACAGAAACCGCAAACTATTGAGTCCTCCAAAACCTTTTGACTGGTTTTTCCTAATGAATGTTTCCTCCCAATGTTGGTAAAACACACACTAGGCCTGTTGTTGTGGTGTGCGTGGGAAAATGATTCAAACATAGAGAATCAAGCTAGCCTATAGTCCATGTGCCAATAGACAAAAGGATGCTTATTTTTAGGTTGTCTGTTGTCATGACACATGAGTATTATGCAATCTGAAAGCAGTTTTCATTCATTTTGAACCTGTTGATTGCACACCAAAAAACACTGAAAAACCTCCCAGGTATTTCACTGCTTTCTCATGATAGTTTCCAAAAAGAGTCTGAAAATCACTCAAATTATGTAAACTAGTAGCTGAAGCCAAACTTCACCTCTCTGCATGGATTGCTTCGGAAGAGATCTTGGTTAGGAAGAGTGAAACTTTGATTCCGTTAATGACTGCATGCTTTTCTGATTTTTCAGTTGCTAAAAAATTGCAAATTTCTCGAACTAAAATGACGGGGGTCATAGAGAATGTTCTGGGAGACTATGAGCTGGAGGAGCTAACAAAGAGCTTAGGACAACGAAATTCTCTCTGATTGTGGAAGAATCAACCGACCGCTCAAGGCAAAAATGCTTAGTAGTGAATGTGAATTACAGGTGGAACAGTACAGTCAGGGAAGAATTTCTTCCTCTGTTAGAGGTTACAGATGCGACTGGCAGTGGACCGAAAGAGTTGATAGTGTCCTTCCTCAATGGCCATGACATTTCTTTTGAGAATATTATCGGTATTGCCTATAAAAATTTTGCAGTGAATACTGAAGACAGAAAAGGTCTTGGTGCACTACTCAAAGAACAGGTGCCTCACCTGTTTGCCTTAGGCTGTTCTAGTCAGTCCTTGGGACTGTGCTCTTCTCACACTTCAAGACTCTTACCTGAAAGGGCAGATTACTTTATTAGAAGCCTCATCAACTATATTGGTTTTAGTCCAAAACGGGTTAAGGAGCATGAACAGTTTCAAGAGTTGACAAATATTGTCAAACACTGGATGCTATCCATCAGTGCATCACATTGGTTGTCTCATGAAGCAGTGGTTAGCAGAATCTCTGAACAGTGGGGTGCCTTGATTCTGTTCCTGGGTGATCAGTCTAACAACCCTGACATCGATAGGGCTAGTCGGGAGAAGACAAAGCAGATTTATCGTTTCATGAACGATCCCTTCTGCAAAGCATATCTGTTTTTTCTGTCTTTCACGTCGAAGAAGATCAATGTGCTCAACCTGGAGTTTCAGAGAAGAGAAGTTTGCGTTTACAGCATTCTAAGTAGCACCAGAGCTACATTTACCTCGGTGATGAAGTGCTCTGTGAAGCCCAGTGTGATAGAAAGGGCTGCACATGAGGAAATTTTTTAAACTCTCCCTGGAGGATCAGACACCCCAGAGTGTAATTCTTCCTCTGTGCGAATTAAACCTCGGGACGAACACCAGGTGTCATTTATTATTGTCGGAAGCTGATGCCAACAATTCTAGCAGCCATGCGAATTTTCTGCTGAAGCTTGCAGAATTCCGGAAAAACTGCAGGTCATATTATGTAGAGCTCTGTAGGCAGATTGCCAAGAGGTTCGACAGCGAAGAGGAAACGCTCAAGAGCCTTGAGTGCATCGATTGCCATTGCTTTGAGCGGTTCAGTCAAAACACTCGTACCACTTGTAGTTTGATTTCCATTTTTGTTGGGAAGTACTGATAAGTACATAAAGGAAGAAAATATATCTTTGATCTGCATGGGTCAAAGGTAGAGTCTAGGAAAAACTTCTGTGAAAAATAGAGTTAGTGACACAATTGAACCTGATATGTCCTGAAAAATTTGTGTTCGGGGAAAGATGGTAGGGGAGAATCGATATTTGATGATCTTTGCAAATTTATACTGCAGCTCCACTGTCTCCCCCATTCGTCTGCTGAATCAGAACCGCATTTCTCAGTTTTGTCAAACATGAAGGCAAAGCTTCGGAATAGGCTAAAAGATGGTAACTGTTGCTGCGATGATGCACACAAAACAAATGGTGCGCAGAGAAAATGAAAATTGGGGAGTAGTGACGTGGTCGATAGTGCCACAGTTAGTATTAAGAATCTCAAGGTGGAGACCAAGAGTATCTTCTTTAACTGTTTAGGAGGAGGTTATAAATTTTGTGGATATTGAGGAATAGTTCATATTGTTTTTTCCTCTGATCGTTTCTTGGAGCACTTACAAAGTTAACAACCTTGTTGAAATAGTGAATGTGGATGAAAGTTTGTCCCGGCATGCAACTGAATGTAAAGTTGTCAACCACTTTTCCATTCGAGGGTCGTTTGGCTACCAGAAAATAGTTGCCACATTTTCTACTTTGCCCCTGCTTGCATTGCATCTCTGGATGCGCGTATGTCATCATCTGGGAGGTTGGAATTTTGTTCGTCTTCATGGAAGCTAGTGGATGGGACATGTCTTTCTCTTTTTTTCTTATCATGTATTTGAAGATTTTCATATGTTTGCTAAAGTTAATTTGTGATTTGATTTGTAGTAAAGTTAATTAGTTATGTGAGAAGATTATCATTTTAATAAATAAAGTTCCTATAAGGATGGTAATCTCTAAGTAGTTAAGGGGCATGTCTTTCGTTTTTTTATCCTTTATTTAAAGATTTTTCATGTTTACTAAAGTTGATTCGTGATTTGATTGGTGATAAAGTTGATTTGTGATTTGAGAAGATAATCATTTTAATAAATAAAGTTCCTGTAAGGATGGTAGTCTCTAGGTAATAAATTAGATAGTTTTATGTCAATAGTTCATCATCAAAAAGAAGTGATCGTCTCAGAACAATACTAGAATCATCTGAAGTTTTCTCCTTGACGGTAGTTTCTTGTTTCTCGGGCACAAATAACTCTACCAATAGCAGTAAACTGCAGTCTATTCAGACAGTAAGTTACTGTGTAATATATGGAGCTGCACAAAGCAACAGAAGTCTAGATGCATTCGATGTTCTTGAGTGCTTCATCGGTGCCAGGGCATTATCCTGTAAGGAGATGGCAAGAAAAGCCGTCAAGTACAGACAAGGCTTATTAGACGGGGTGTCGCTCGCAATCCGTTTCTGTTAGAATCTTTTTTCCCAACAATACGCTGCAGGAGTGTGGGGACAACTGTTGCCCTTTTGAACTCACTTCTTGCAGGCACAAATGGAACACAATTTTCCGAATCGGTCGAGTTTGCAAGAAGTGATCTGAGCAAACATGACAGTTGTTCGCCGAGTGGTAGACATTCGCAGCAGGTTGTTGTTTCCCTTTCTCCCACTGTCATGACCGACCCCCAGGGCACGAAAATAGTCTAGTAACACCGTTAGAGACCCTTGAAGGTGGATATGGCTTCTGTACTGCGCAAGCCCATTCCTGCCCTCAACCAATCAGAAATAGCTTCACGCTTTTTAGGCAAATGAAATATACGAGTGACAAGTAAATAAAATACAAGTGACAAGCGACAGCAGTAGGCTTATTTGAAGGAAAACTAAAGAAAAGAGAAAAAGACAGAGAAAAGAGGAAAAGAGAAAAAAAGGAAAACATTGTGAAAATTCTATTGTTACGGGATTTTTGTGAAAAACCCTGTTTACGGGATTACTTCTGTAGTATGATTACTTGGATTTCGCTGTAAACCGACAATTCCACTAAACTTCATGATTAGTGGAAAAGTCTGCCTATGAGCAGGAGAAAGACTTGTTCGGGCTTATATCTGAAACTAGTCATTGAGGACCATTCTTGGTAGCTGTTTTTGTTGAATCTCAAACATTTTTTTTTTACAGTGCAGGTGTAATTAGTCTATTTAAAAAAAAGCAGTTTTAAGTAGTTTCATAATGCTTGGAGGGCAAATGAACAATCTATACCATCAAACGTGACAAGACCAATCCGAGCAGCAACGGTAAAAGGTATTGAAAAAATATTTAAAATTCGAAGATACGCAGCAGCAAGAATTAAAATAAGTCAAAACACGCGTGAAGAACCACAGTATATAAATAATAGACAGTATGATCGTTCCCTATCTCAACCATTATAAGAACCCGGACCAAGATGCGAGTGCTCCGGAAAACATTTAAACAGCTTTAGACATAAGCGACATTCAATTTTTTCACGGGTAGACAAGTCAGATTTTTCTTGAACCCGAAAATTGGCTTCAACGTTGTAAAACTAAATTTTAAAGAATTTAATTTTAAATTAATTTATTCCAATACATGTATGAAATTCGGTAATTAGTAGTACATTGTTACTATTAGATGTTTTTAGGAATTACAAGTAGGTTTCGAAATCTCGAGTTGGTTTAAAAAGCATTTTGAGAAAGTTTCTGCCAAAATACGTGTTCCAGGGTAGGCTAATTGGACCGCTGATGGCAGATCAAATGAGAGGAGTTGTTTGTACTCACCGATATATATATATATATATATATATATATATATATATATATATATATATATATATATATATATATATATATATATATATATATATACTACGAAAACTTTACGAAAAAGAAAGCTTTTTAAAGAAAAGTAAAGGCCATATTATAATTAAGATCAGTAGAAATAGAAGCCTACAATAACTCAAACTCAAAACGACCAGAAATTGTTATTAAAGAATAAAAAAGGAAAGGCAAATAATTGGTATGGCTGTAACACTGCATATAAAGTTATATAAATGTATATACAGTGGGCTGTAATAATGCAAAAGGTAAATATAACATTGGCTTAAGAACGGAAAGAAAAACAAAGAATGAATTTATGACGATAATCAAGTTAAAAATAAGTTTTATTTGAACAAAGCCATAACGTAATGACATTTAATTATAAAATTTCGAGATTGATATTTCAGTTCCAAAGTTTTATAAATTTTTTCTCAAAGGAAAATTACGCGGTGGGCATGAATCCAGACTTGCAGCTAAATTAAATATAGTCGCTTCTGTTTTTCACATATGTTTATTGATATTGCTATTTTTATTGTCTGTAGTGCTGAGGAGCCCATTAAGAGATTTTCAAACACAAGTTTTTAAAAAATTTGCCCCTTTTTTCAAAAAAAGAGATAATCAAATATTTAAACCACTAAAACTAAAATAATTACTAGCTAGTTTATTTTCCTTGATAGGTATGTCTCTCGATTTCCCTGCATTGAGGTTTAGTAGTAGGAAACAATCCACAAAAAAGTTGTCAAAAACAAATCCACAAAATGGCTTCACAGCTTACAGTCTTCTTTTTTCGTATCTACAGAGTGACAATTACGAATAATACCAATTCGCACCATTTTTCAGTGACTGACAAATACATACTAACCCACTAATGTCAGAGTAAATGGGAGGAGCTGTTTGTAAGCACGAGAATGAAGTGCCAAAAATCATCAGCCTTAATCTTACTGTTATATTATCTTTATACAGTGTGAAGAACAAAGAAATATGCGGCTAAAAGATATGCCACAGTGAAGACAAAGAAATATGCGGTTAGAAGATAAGTGGCAGTGAGAATAACACGCGAGAAAGCGAGTATCAGTGACTGTCAAAAATAAGTGAAGAATAAAGCATTGTGTTGATAGAACACAAGCGACAGCCAAAATCAGAATGAGCCAAAAATGAAAGTGAAGAAGAAAGAAATATTACGGTAGAAGGACAGCGCCATCATAATCTTAGATGCCAGCAAAATATAGCGCAAAGCCCAGTACAAATCTACAAAGATGCCATAAACTGCGCAAATGTTGATTAGAAGTCATTAGGACCCTTCAAAGTAGTAGTAACCTATATGCTGATTAGAACTGCACAAGAATATACGGTACAGTTTCACGTGTACATTGCAAAAAGCGATCAAACCTTTTATACCTATAAAGTGGTCAAACACGTTTTGAGACTATAGTCGAGATTGTATAAGACAATCAGACTGGTTTTTGAAGCACTTTCATCATAACATGTTTTATTTATTATTATTTTTTTAATCAAAAACTAAAAATTGTCAAATTGCGTATTTAGGAATGATTTTGTAGGAAAAGCTGTCTATCACCCATGCATTATCCACTGTTCCATTTCTTTGAAGTATGTGCTATCAAGATTGGTTTCTGATTTTTTTGGATAATTGCCTGTAGTCAAGACTAGTTTTTTAGGAATGTGTCGGCAGATAGCATTTGTGAATTGGACTATACGAACGATATTAATTGAATAATAGGGGAAAAAACAGAGCTAGATAGCATTTGCGAATTGGATCGTATGAAGGTGGAGAAAAAAAGGGTTTAGCATTTGTGAATTGGACTATACAAACGATCTTATTTGAATAAGAGGGAAAAAAAACAGAACTAGATAGCATTAGCGATTGTATCGTATGAAGATGGAGAAAAAAGTGGTTTGGCATTTGCCAATTGGTGATTATCAGTTAAGGTAACCCCTCGGGGTTGTAAACTCATAGCTTATTTATTATAAATTTGGAACAATATCAATCTATGGAAATGGTTAACGATGATAAAATGGTCTTATGACTTGACCTAGCTTTACTTCTTCGATGTGTACTGTATAATACACAAGTGGTTTTTGAACAGTGTTGTCAATTTAAAATCGAGTTTAACGTTATAGTATACTAAAATGATAATACTAAGAGAGATGTAGATGGCAAGAAAAGAATTTTAATAACGGATAGCTTTACTTCTTCGATGTGTTCTGTATAATACACAAGTGGTGGGGTGATGGCACCAGGGTGTCTTAGAGTACTTATACTGCTGTACTGTGGGCCGAATTGCTTACGAAAAACCCGAATGAATGAGTTGAAATAAAATTTTTAACGAGAAATGTCTGAAAAGTGTTTTTTTTTGGGGGGGGGGGATGGGGCGATGGCAGAAGGATGTCTTAGAGTAGTTATAGTGTGATAGTGGGGGGCGAATTGCTAGCGAAAAACCCGAGTGGATGACTTGAAATAAAAATTTTTAACAAGAAATCTCTAAAAATATTTTTAAGGGGATAGGGTGATGTCAGCGGGGTGTCTTAGAGTAGCTATAGTGTGAGAGTTTGGGGGGGCGTATTACTTACAAAAAACCCGAATGAATGAGTTGAAATAAAATTTTTAACTAGAAATGACAGAAGTCTTTTCGGGGGGATGGGTTGATGGCAGAAGGATGTCTTAGAGTAGTTATAGTGTGATAGTGGGGGGGGGGCGAGTTGCTAGCGAAAAATCCGAGTGGATAAAATGAAATAAATATTTTTAACAAGAAATCTCTGAAAAAATATTTTTGGTGGGGATGGGGTGATGTCAGCGGGGGCCTTAGAGTAGCTATAGTGTGATAGTTTGGGGGCGTATTGCTTACAAAAAACCTGAATGAATGAGTTGAAATAAAATTTTTAACGGGAAATGTCTGAAAAGTGTTCGTGAGAGGATCTGTTGAGATCAGGTTGATGTATTAGAGTAATAATAGTGCGATAGTGGGGGGCGAATTGCTAATGAAAAAACCCGAGTGGATGACGTGAAATAAAATTTTTATACGATAAATCTCTGAAAAAATGTTTTTGGGGAGATGGGTTGATGGCAGAAGGATGTCTTAGAGTAGCTATAGTGCTCTACTGTGGGTCGAATTGCTTGCAAAAAACCCAAATGATTGAGTTGAAATAAAATTTTTAACGACAAATTTCTGAAAAATGTTCTTGAGGGGATGGGTTGATAGCAGAAGTTTGTCTTAGCGTTGTTAGAGTGTGATATTGGGGGGGGCGAATTGCTAGCGAAAAACCCGAGTGGATGACTTGAAAATAAAATTTTTAACTAAAAATGTATGAAAAGTGTTCTCGGGGAGAGGGGTTGATGGCAGAAGGATGTCTTAGAGTAGTTATAGTGTGATAGTGGGGGGGGGGGGCGAATTGCTAGCTAAAAACCCGAGTGGATGACTTGAAAATAAAATTTTTAACGAGAAATGGCTGAAAAGTGTTCTTGGGGAGATGGGTTGATGGCAGAAGGATGTCTTAGAGTAGTTATAGTGTGATAGTGGGGGGCGAATTGCTAGCAAAAAACCCGAGTGGATGACTTGAAATAAAATTTTTTAACAAGAAATCTCTGAAAAAATATTTTTGGGGGGATGGGGTGATGTCAGCGGGGTGTCTTAGAGTAGCTATAGTGCTCTACTGTGGGTCAAATTGCTTGCGAAAAACCCGAACGAATTAATTGAAATAAAATTTTTAACAAGAAATGTCTGAATAGGGATTTTGGGGGGATGGGGCCATGGCAGAAGGGTGTCTTAGAGTTGTTATAGTGCTGTACTATTGCACAAATTGATACCGAAAAGACCTAATGAATAACTTTAAATAAAAAGTTTTAACAAAAAAAAAATGACTGAAGAATGTTTTTGGGGGGATGGGGTGATGGCAGCCGGGTGTCTTAGAGTACTTATAGTGCTGTACTGTGGGCCGAATTGCTTGCGAAAAAACCCGAATGAATGAGTTGAAATAAAATTTTTAACTAGAAATGGCTGAAAAGTGTTTTGGGGGGGAGATGGGGCGATGACAGAGGAGTGCATTAGCGTAGATACAGTGTGATAGTGGAGGGCGAATTGCTAGCCTAAAATATGAGCTAATAAGGGTTTTTGACCGTAAACTCTAGTTTTTTGTAAGAAAATTATGGAAAATACAATTCTCTGGTTCAAATGTGAAACTTAAGTCCATTTTGGATCGAAAAATAAAACTATTTCCGTAAAATCTGAGCTAATAAGGGTTTTTGACCTTAAACTCTAGTTTTTTGTAAGAAAATTATGGAAAATACAATTCGTTGGCTCATAGGTGAAACTTAAGTCCAATTTTGGATCGAAAAATAAACTATTTCTGTAAAATATGAGCTAATAAGAGTTTTTGACCGTAAACTCTAGTTTCTTGTAAGAAAATTATGGAAAATACAATTCTCTGGTTCAAATGTGAAACTTAAGTCCATTTTTGGATCGAAAAATTAAACTATTTCCGTAAAATCTGAGCTAATGAGGGTTTTTTGACCGTAAAATCCAGTTTCTTGTAACAAAGTTATTGAAAATACAATTCGTTGGCTCATAGGTAAAACTTAAGTATAGGTTTAGATCGAAAAATAAACTATTTCTGTAAAATCTCAGCTAATAAGCGTTTTTGACCGTAAACTCTAGTTTTTTCTAAGAAAATTATGGAAGATACAATTCTCTGGTTCAAATGTGAAACTTAAGTCCTTTTTTGGATCGAAAAATAAAACTATTTCAGTAAAATCTGAGCTAATAAGGGTTTTTGACCGTAAACTGTAGTTTTTTGTAAGAAAATTATGGAAAATACAATTCTATGGTTTAAATGTGAAACTTAAGTCCATTTTTGAATCGAAAAATAAAACTATTCCCGTAAAATCTGAGCTAATAAGGGTTTTTGACCGTAAACTCTAGTTTTTTGTAACAAATTTATGGAAAATACAATTCTCTGGTTCAAATGTGAAACTTAAGTCCAGTTTTGGATACTCATAATGATGAGGACTGATGGTTCTAATTCAATATTTTTTTTCATAAAAAGAAACTGTTTTTTTTAATTTCGAAATTATTCAACTTTATTTATTTTTTTATTTTTTTTTTGTAAGTATCGGAAAATAACAAAATATGCTTACGGCTCTAACAATTGTACTCTGAGCGTGCTCAGAGAAGCGAGGTGGATTTTCCAGTGATATTCTATATCTATATATCGACACTTCCGAGTCTATTGCATTTATTAAATCAGTATTTTTTACACATTGGAAATATAAACATATTATATCTATAAAAAAAAGTGAAGGTTGAGCATTTGAATAAACTATTTTCACATGACAATGTTGTGGTAGCATTGAATGCCAACAAGGAGAAGTATCTAAACTATGAAACAAGTACAAGTGGTAATGCATGCATTGTCATGACAGTAAGGAATTAAATTTCTTTGGAATACCGAAATAATTCAACTATTATGTTGGTGGTTATGCGACATTGAGATCTCCAGAGATGATTGCACTCAAAGAGAATGCCAATATAAAAATAATCGATGATGCTAGAGGGAAACTCCTTGTTACTGTTGTAGGTGACACATTACCTACTGATACATCAAATTGTCAGCTTTCGGGTACTAGCATTCAATGGATGGTAAAAAAAAGAAAGGCCTACTCTTCTACTAATATCATAAACCATATCTTGTCTACGTGCCGAAAATGTTATCTGTGTACAAATAATGTGATAAAAGACATTGAAATTGCCAGAAAAATAAAAAGGGCATTGGCAGAAAATATCACTATGGAATATAAAGATGAATCAATGAAAAAAAAGCACCAGCAATCGTTACTGCCATTGATCAAACAGTCAATGAACCAAATAATACCAAAGACGAAAAGCATATTGAGCCTGTTGATGACACACTAGTAAAAATTGTGTATGACTCAAAATGGAATAATGATTATTCTACTGATTACGAACTAAGAGAAGACAATAGCTACAATATCAAGAGAGAACATGGTGAACTATTTTATGGAACAGATTCAAAATGTTCAAAGTTAATCATTGATATTAATAATGTATCATAATATATTTTTGTATTAATATTCTAAACAGCATTATTTCATTAAAAATATATTATGCATTACATTGTTATGTGTTCATTATTTTTAGAGTAAGCTAGCATATCAAACGTTTAGAATGTCTTTTAAAACATCGGAGACGTAAGAAAAGTAATTTACCTTCATCCATTATCAGACATATGGGATAACATTGACAAAATCTAGGTATCAGAATGAATAAATTCTTCATCCACATTTATTGATGGATATGTCATTATGAAAATTTTGCAAGTAAGTAAGCAAGTAAGTAAGTATGAATCTCTTTCTTGAATTCACCTCTTGGATACACAATACAGAAATTTAATTGAGAAAATTATGAAAAAAAAATTGAACAAATACTTTATTAACATTCATTATAGATTGAAATCGCTTCCTAGACAGACAATACAGAAATTTCATAAAATCTAAGTATAAGAGTGATTAAATTCTTTATCAACATCCATTTTTTGGATACATAGGGAAACGTTGCCAAAATCTAAGTATCAGAGTTAATAAATTTTTTTTATCAACTTGTTTTGTCAGATACATCGAATAAAATTGACAGAATCTAAGTGTCAGAGTGAATAAATTCTTTTTATCAACATCATTTGGCAGATATATCAAATAAAATTAACATAACATAAGTTTCAGAATGAATAAAGGCTTTAAAAACATCCTACATCGGATATGTCGGATAAAATTGACATAATCTAAGTATCAGAGTGACTAAATTCTATATCAGCATCCTTTTCTCGGATACATAGGATAAAATATCGGATAAAATTGACAAAATCTCAGTATCAGATTGATTAAATTCTATATCAACATCCCTTTCTCAGGTACATGGGATAAAATGCGCGCACGTAACCTCGTCTAAATTAACCTTAAAAATTAAATTAAGCTATGTCGACTTTGCATGTCTCTCACTATGTATGCGCCGTCGCTGTTTACACTCCATATCTTTCTGGGTTTTTGTGTCTAAATCTACGTATTTGTATGTGTTTTTATCTCTCTCACTCTTTTTGCCTGTGTGTCTCGGCGGGTGTTTGCTTATTCCAATGCATGCCTGCCCGCTCTAAGTGAACTTAAATTAATTCAACTTTTTGAATATCTCTCTCACTATGACTGTGTGCCTGAACGGGTGCAGTACTATCTATTCCTGGTCTAACTAAAATTCAACGTAACGATGCATGAAGTCAAAATGAATATAACTTGGATTTTATGACTGTTATCTGATGTATCCAATAAAAACTTTGAAGACGAATTTATTCTTTCTGGTACTTAGATTTTGTCAATTTTATCCGATGTATCTGACATTTGATGTTGATAATGCATTTAAGGGGTATTGATAAAGCATGTATTCACTCTAATACTTAAATTGTGTCAATTTTATCCCATGTAACTGAGATAGGGATGTTGATATAGAAATTAATAATTTTGATACTTAGATTTTGTCAAGTTTATCACAAGTAATCAAGAAGGGGGTGTTGATACAGAGTTTAATCGATCTGAGACTTCGATTCAGTCAATTTTATCCGATAATGCTGAAAATCGATGTTAATAATGTATTTAATAGATTCTGATAAAGAATTTAATCACTCTGATTCCTAGATTCTGTCAGTTTTGTCCCTTGCATCCGAGGAAGGGATTTTAATTTTGAATTTAATAAATCTGTTACTTAGATTTTGTCAGTTTTATCCGACAAAGGATGCTGAAAAGGCATTTATTCACTCTGATATTTAGATTTTGTTTATTATAATTGTTGTAACTGATAAAAAATGTTGATAAAAAATAAATTATTCACTCTGATACTTATATTTTGTCAATGTTATACTATGTATCCGAGAAAGGGATGTTGATGTAGAACTTAATCAGTATGATACTTATATTTTTTGAATATTATCCCATGTACCTGAGAAGGGGACGTTGTTATAGAAATTAATCAATCTTATACTTAGATTTTTTCAATTTTATTCGATATTTTATCCTATTTATCCGAGAAAAGGATGCTGATATAGAATTTAGTCACTCTGATACTTAGATTTTGTCAATTTTATCCTACATATCCGATGTAGCATGTTTTGAAAGCATTTATTCATTCTAAAATTTAGGTTTTGTCAATTTTATTTGCTATATTTGCCATATAATTTTAATAAAATAAATTTATTCACTTAGAATCTGTCAACTTTATCCAATGTATATGGCAAAAGATGTTGATAAAAAAAATTTATTCTCTCTGACACATAGATTTTGTCAACTTTTTCCTATGTATCCGAGAAATGGATGTCGATATAGAATTTAATCACTCTTATACTTAGATTTTGTGAAATTGCTGTATTGTCTGTCTAGGAAGCGACTTCAATCGATAATGAATGTTAATACAGAATTTGTTGAATTTTTTTTTTCATAATTTCCTGAATTAAATTTCTGTATTGTGTATCAAGAGGTAAATTCAAGAAAGAGATTGTTACTTACTTACTTACTTACTTACTTACAATTTTTTCATAATAACATAATGGCATATCCAACAACGGATGTTGATAAAGAATTTATTCATTCTGATACCTAGATTTTGTCAATGTTATCCCATGTGTATGACAATAGATGTATGCAAATTCCTTTTCTTACATCTCCGATGTTTTAATAGACATTCTAAACGTTTCATATGCTAGCTTACTCAAAAATAATGAACACATAACAATGTAATGCATAATATATTTTTAATGAAATAATGCTATGTAGAATATTAATACAAAAATATATTATGATACATTATTAATATCAATGATTAACTTTGAACATTTTGAATCTGTTCCGTAAAATAGTTCACCATGTTCTTTCTTGATATTGTAGCCATTGTCTTCTCTTAGTTCGTAACCAGTAGAATAATCATTATTCCATTTTGAGTCATACACAATTTACTGGTGTGTCATCAACAGGCTCAATATGCTTTTCGTCTTTGGTATTATTTGGCTCATTGACTGTTTGATCAATGGCAGTAACGTTTGCAGGTGCTTTGTTTTTCATCGATTCATCTTTATATTCCATAGTGATATTTTCTGCCAATGCCCTTTTTATTTTTCTGGCAATTTCACTGTCTATTATCACATTATTTTTACACAGGTAACAGTTTCGGCACGTAGACAGGATATGGTTTACGATATTAGTAGAAGAGTAGGCCTTTCTTTTTTTGACCTTCCGTTGAATGCTAATACCCGAAAGCTGACGATTGGATGTATCAATAAGTAATGTGTTACCTGCAACAGTAGCAAGGAGTTGTCCTCTATCATCAAAGATTATTTTTATGTTGGCATTCTTTTTTAGTGCAATCATCTCTGGAGATCTCAATCTCACATAACCACCAACATAAGAGTTGAATTTTTTCGGTATTCCAAAGAAATTTAATTCCTTACTGTCATGACAATGCGTGCATACATTTCCAATAATGCTACCACTTCTACTTGTTTCATAGTTTAAGTACTTCTCCTTTTCGGCATTCAATGCTACAATAACATTGTCATGTAAACAAACTTTATTAAAATGCTCCATCTTCACTTTTTTTAAGGATATGACATTTGTGTTTATCGTTGTACTATGTAAAAAATACTGATTTAATACACGCAATAGACTAAGTAGTGTTAATAACCGGACATAAAATACCAGTGGGAAAGCCACATCGTGTCTCTGAGCAATCATAGAGTACAATTGTTAGAGCCGTAAGCATATTTTGTTATTTTAAGATAGGTACAAAAAAAAATACAAAAATAAATAAAGTTGAATAATTTCGAAATTAAAAAAAAATAGTTTGTTTTTATGAAAAAAAAATATTGAATTAGAACCATCAGTCCTCATCATTATGAGTATCCAAAACTGGACTTAAGTTTTACATTTGAACTAGAGAATTGTATTTTCCATAATTTTCTTACAATAAACTAGAATTTACGGTCAAAAACCCTTATCAGCTAAGATTTTACGGAAATAGTTTTATTTTTCGATCCAAAAATGGACTTAAGTTTCGCATTTGAACCAGCGAATTGTATTTTCCATAATTTTCTTTCAAAAAACTAGAGTTTACAGTCAAAAACTCTTATTAGCTCAGATTTTACGGAAATAGTTTTATTTTTCGATCCAAAAATGGACTTAAGTTTCACATTTGAACCAAAGAATTGTATTTTCCATAATTTTCTTACAAAAAACTAGAGTCTACGGTCAAAAACTCTTATTAGCTCAGATTTTACAGAAATAGTTTATTTTTCGATCCAAAACTGGACTTAAGTTTCAGCTATGAGCCAACGAATTGTGTTTTCCATAATTTTCTTACAAAAAACTAGAGTTTACGGTCAAAAACCCTTATTAGCTCATATTTTAGGCTAGCATTTCTCCCCCCACTATCACACTATAACTACGCTAGGACACCCCTCTGTCATCGCCCCATCTCCCCCACAACACTTTTCAGCCATTTCTGGTTAAAATATTTATTTCAACTCGTTCATTTAGGTTTTTTCGCAAGCGATTCGCCCCCCATTAAAGCACTATAAGTACTCTAAGACACCCGCTACCATCAGCTCATTTGCCTCAAAAACATTTTTCATACATTTTTTTTTGTTAAAAATTTTAATTTCAAGTCATTCATTTGAGTTTTTCGCTATCAACTCGTGCAACAATACAGCACTATAACAACTCTAAGACACCCTTCTGCCATGGCCCCCTCCCCCAAAGAACCCTGTTCAGACATTTATCGTTAAAAATTTCATTTCAACTCATTCATTCGGGTTTTTCGCAAGCAATTCGACACACAGTAGAGCACTAAAGCTACTCTAAGACACCCCACTGACATAATCCCATCCCCCCAAAAATATTTTTTCAAAGATTTCTCTTTTAAAAATGCTATTTCAAGTCATCCACTCGGGTTTTTTACTAGCAATTCGCCCCCAACTATCACACTAACACTACTCTTAGACATCCTTCTGCCATCAACCCATCTCCCCAAAAACACTTTTCAGACATTTTTAGTTAAAAATTTTATTTCAAGTCATCCAATTGGGTTTTTCGCTAGCAATACATCCCCCAGGATCACACTCTAAATACACTAAGAAAACCTTCTGACATCAACCCATCCTCGCAAGAACACATTTCAGACATTTCTCGTTAAAATTTTTATTTCAACTCATCCACTCGGGTTTTTCGCTAGCAATTCCCCTCCCCCACTATCACACTATAACTACTCTAAGACATCCTTCTGTCATCAACCTATCTCCCCACAAAACACTTTTCAGATATTTCTAGTTAAAAATTTTATTTCAACTCATTCATTCGGGTTTTTTGCAAGCAATTCGACCCACAGTAGAGCACTATAGCTACTCTAAGACATCCTTCTGCCATCAACCCATCTCCCCAAAAATATTTTTTCAGAGATTTCTTGTAAAAATTTTTTATTTCAAGTCATCCACTCGGGTTTTTCGCTAGCAACTCGCCCCCCCCCCACTATCACACTATAACTACTCTAAGACACCCTTCTTCCATCGCCCCATCCCCCCAAAAACACTTTTCAGACATTTCTCGTTAAAATTTTTATTTCAACTCATTCATTCGGGTTTTTTATATGCAATACGCCCCAAAACTATCACACTATAACTACTCTATGACAGCCGGCTGACATCACCCCATCCCCCAAAAAATATTTTTCAGAGATTTCTTGTTAAATATTTTTATTTCAAGTCATCCACTCGGGTTTTTCGCTAGCAATTCCCCTCCCCCACTATCACACTATAACTACTCTAAGATACCCTTCTTCCATCGCCCTATCCCCCCCCCCCCCAAAAAAACACTTTTCAGACATTTCTCGTTAAAAATTTTATTTCAACTCATTCATTCGGGTTTTTCGCGAGCAATTCGGCCCACAGTAAAACACTATAAGTACTCTAAGACACCCCGCTGCCATAACCCCACCACTTGTGTATTATACGGAACACATCGAAAAAGTAAAGCTATCCGTTATTAAAATTCTTTCCTTGCCATCTACATCTCTCAGTATCAACTTTTTAGTATACTATAACTTTAAACTCTACTTTAAATTAACAACACTGTTCAAACACCACTTGTGTATTATACCACACACATCAAAGAAGTATAGCTAGGTCAAGTCATAAGACCATTTTATTATCGTTAACCATTTTCATATATTGATATTGTTCCAAATTTATAATAAATACGGTATGACTTAACAACCCCAAGGGGCTACCTTAACTGATAATCACCAATTGGCAAATGCTATACCCTTTTATCTCCATCTTCATATGATCCAATTCGCGAATGGTATCTAGTTCTGTTTTTTTCCCTATTATTCAATTAATATCCTTCGTATAGTCCAATTCGTGAATGTTATACCCTTTTTTCCACCTTCATACGATCCAATTCACAAATGCTATCTGCCGATACATTCCTAACAAACTAGTCTTGACTACAGGCAATTGTCCAAAAAAATCAGAAACCAATCTTGATAGCATATACTTCAAAGAAATGGAACAGTGGATAATGCATGGGTGATAGACAGCTTTTCCTACAAAATCATTCCTAAATACGCAATTTGACAATTTCTAGTTTTCGATTTAAAAAAATAATAATAAATAAAACATGTTATGATGAAAGTGCTTCAAAAACCAATCTGCTTGTCTTATACAATCTCGACTATACTCTCAAAATGTGTTTGACCACTTTATAGGTATAAAAGGATTGGTCGCTTTTTGCAATGTGCACGTGAAACTGTACTGCATATTCTTTTGCAGTTCAAATCAGCATATAGGTTACTACTCAAAGTCATTTGTATTCTCTGGGGAGCCCTCCATTTTCCCGAGGAAAAAGTAGTAAACAAAGGTGACTCATTTGGAAGTTGCTACTTACAACAAGAATCAATATATACAAGCTTACCACATACCGAGTGCCAGGGCCAGGCTTCTAAATCGGCCAAATAGTTTGTTTGTTTTTTCTTAACTGGCATATTGACATTCTTGGGCACTAAAACGATCTAAAAAGGTCGAAACTTTAAGGAAGAATTTATATTTTTTCCCAGGGTGGTTGTATCGAACCTATGATGACGCCATGACATCAAGAAGAGGCTCAGGTTGTCTCTGGTTAGAAGACAAGCGACAATGAGAATCAATATATAAAAGCCTGCCACGTAGCCATGCTGGGGCCCGGCCTCAAAATTGGCTACATAGTTTTTTTTTCACAAAACTAGCACATTGAAATTCTGGCCACAAAAACGATATAAATAACTAACAACTTTAAAGAAGAATTAGTGTTTTTCCCGGGTTGTTTGTATCGAACCTGTCGTGAAGTAATGACAACAAGAAGAGGCTCATATTTTCTGCGGTTAAAAGACAAGCAACAATGAGAATTCAAATATAGAAGCCTTCCACGTAACTGAGCTCCTTATACTATATATATATATATATATATATATATATATATATATATATATATATATATATATATATATATATATATATATATATATATATATATATATATATATATATATATATATATATATATATATATATATATATATATATATATATATATATATATATATATATATATATATATATATATCAGCCCAGTATCAGGAGTGGATAGAACTACTGGCAATGGGATACAACATCAGGCTACTATCCTTCGACATTGCAAAAGCTTTTGACAGAGTACGGCACCGTGGCCTGCTAAAGAAACTCTATGTGTATGGTATTCGTGGATGTCTGTTAAAAGTGATTGAGAGCTTTCTTTCCGATCGTTCACTGCGGGTTGTTCTTGACGGGTTTATTTCCCGCGAATATCCAGTGAAAGCAGGGGTACCCCAGGGCAGTGTCTTGGGACCTACGCTTTTCCTTATCTGCATAAACGACATGATAGACAACCTTGCAAACCCTCTGCATCACTTTGCCGACGATACCACGACACACTCAGCCGTCCCTAAACACGAAGACCCAACGCAAGCCTCCCTTTCCCTACAGATGGATCTTTTGAAAATTGAAAAGTGATCTGATGCATGGATGATCAACTTCTATGCATCGAAAACAAAGGAGCTTCTAATTACCCGATCAAAGGTGCCACGTGAAAACCCCAGTTTCATCTTCAAAAATGAAGCTATAAAGAGAGTCAACGAGCTTTATCTACTGGGCATTCGTTTCTCCACTGATTCCTGTTGAAACAATTACCTCGTTAGGCCGAGAAACTCATACGTAAGAAAGCTGGGAGCTCCTCTTCACTGCTAAAACCTTCTTTCATGAAGCTAGATAATCCCACTCTACAATTCTTGCATCAGACCCATAGCTGAATATAGATACGCGCTATTTGCTGGTGCTCCGAAAACACTGTCGGCACTACTTCAGAAGATCCAGATTTAGGCAAATAGGGCGGGCTGCGCCTCTACACAAGAATAGCTCCAGCCTTTAAATGAAAGGTTTGATGTAGCGTCGATGGCATTTTTTACAAGTACATGAATTCGCCTCCCTCAGACGAGCTCTCTCGAATTTTGCCCCCCTTTGTCCAGCCGACAAGGCAGATGGAAAGGTAATCGATTTGGTCCAGTGCCATAAAGGAGGATACGCCGAAAGTCGGGTGTTGAAGAAGCATATGTATCTAGCGCTGCTTCTTGTTATGGAATACTCCTCTTGGGGGCACTATCCCTGCAAACTCCTCTATCAATACCACAAAGGAACGGGCAACTAACCCAACGACATATAGAGACTCTTGGACAAGGTGAATGAATAGTAACATATCAGATACTTTGAAGTACCTGGCGCCGTATATATATATATATATATATATATATATATATATATATATATATATATATATATATATATATATATATATATATATATATATATATATATATATATATATATATATATATATATATATATATATATATAGCACCGGAAGCCTTTTCTTGATATCCTGACGTCCAAATGGACCTTAAATTAGAAATGGTGCCTTTGTATAGTTACGTTTTTTTTTATTGGACCTTTAACTTTTGCCTTGGCTTATCTTTTTTCATTATGGAAGACATATCGCCGAACCTTTGTTTCTTTCAATTGTTCAGGTGGTGGGACAAAAATTTGTATATATATATATATAACTATATATATATATATATATATATATATATATATATATATATATATATATATATATATATATATATATATATATATATATATATATATATATATATATATATATATAAATATATATGTAGCACCGGAAGCCTTTTCTTGATATCCTGACGTCCAAATGGACCTTAAATTAGAAGTGGTGCCTTTGTATAGTTACGTTTTTTTTATTGGACCTTTAACTTTTGCCTCGGCTTGTCTTTTGTCATTATGAATGACATATCCCCAAAACATTGTTTCTTTCAACTGATCAAAGTGTGGAACTAATACTTCTGTTTCTTTCAAAGGTTCATCTAGTCTAAGTTTTGATCTTGCAAAATGAGCAAAGCATTCACAGTAATCTTTGTCAATTTTAATCGTTTATGTGATGTGATAAAAACTTGACTTGGCTTGTCTTTTGTCATTATAAAAGACATATCGCTTAACCTTTGTTTCTTTTAATTGTTCAGATGGTGGGACAAAAACTTCTTTTTCTTCCAACGATTTATCCAGTCTATATTTTTGATTTTCAAAGGTATGGTAGGTATTGATGACAATATCCATGTCAAAATCCAAAACTCAATCATCATCGCTATCATTATCAGTTTGTTTGCTTCGTTACGCATCGCCTTATTTTTCGTCATTATTAAATACATATCGCCAAACCTTTGTTTTTTTTTAACAAAGGTATGGTAGGCATTGATGACCTCATCCATGTCAAAATCCCAAACCAAAAACTAAGTTTTTGCAAAAACCAACACACAAGTACTTGTCCAATAAGAAAGTTATACTTACTCCCACCATTTCCCAGTGCTATTTAAACAGTTTTGCCTCTCAATTACTCGGACTATCTGTCTTGGCTTTTTTCTTACAATTAGCCATGTCTTGATGCCTACTGCAAAATACTTGATTTTCAATTCAAAATCAACGCATTTAAAAATTGTCCCCTTTTTTACATAATTGTATCCCCAAATTGTATCCATTTAAACATTTCTGCCTCTCAATTACTCGGACTATCCGTTTTGGCGTTTTTCTACAATTAGCCATGTCTTGATGCCTACTGCAAAATACTTGATTTTCAATTCAAAATCAACGGCCTTCAATGAGTTCTTGTTCTGTTAGTCACTACACGATTTATGAATCATAGGCAATGCCCGAGCGCTGCCTAAATATAGAATAATGTGGTCAAAACGTGTTTTTTTTCCTCCATGACCAGGTACTTCGTATTGAAGAAGTCATCGCAGAAAGTTTGAAAATAGTTCAATCAAATGGAAATGGTAGTAGCTAATGCCCTTTTTAATAGTCGAAAGGAATTGGAGGGCAACAAGCTCCCCCCCGTGCCCATCATTCCCCCAAATACATCCAGTCAAAATTTTGAGATAGCCATTTTGTTCAGCGTAGTGGATGTCGAAATAGAAAATAAGTTTTTGAGAAAGGCCCATTTCGGCCACCCTTGGGGCAGTAATTTTACGCTGGATTCCGGAGGTTTGTCAAAGTAATTGTGGTACAATGCGTTATTTATTATTTTTTTCCTTTAGAGATGGGCATTTCCTGTGAACGAAGTTTTTGTAGAAATTTCAAAAGGGGCTCATTCGATTGGAAATGGAGAGTTCTAGTGCCCATTTTAATAGTCGAAAGTGATTGGAGGGCAACTAGCCCCCCCACGCTCGTCATTCCCCCAGACACATCCAATCAAAATTTTTAGATAGCCATTTTGTTCAGCGTAGTTGATTTTCAAATAGAAAGTATGTTTTCGAGGAGGACACTCCCCCACAACCCTTGGGGCAAGGGTTTTAAGTTATGGCCTGTGTCCAAATATGGTTTTTAAAGAAGGAGTCGTCATAGACTCTTCAAAAAGGGCTCATTCGATTGGAAATTCAAAAGGCTAGTGCCATTTTTAATAATCGAAAGTGATTGGAGGCCAACTAACCCCCCCCCCCTCCGATGCACACTATTCCCCAAACATATCCAATCAAAATTTTGAGATAGTCATTTTGTTCAGCGTAGTTGATTTCCAGATAGAAAATATGTTTTCGAGGAGGACACTCCCCCACAACCCTCGGGGCAAGGGTTATAAGTTATGCCCTGGGGGCATATAAGGTTTTTAAAGAAGGTTTTGTCGTAGAAACTTCAAAAAAGGCTCATTCGATTTGAAATTCAAAAGGCTAGTGCCCTTTTTAATAGTCAAAAGCGATTGGAGGGCCACGCCCATCATTCTCCCCCTAACACATCCAATCAAAATTTTGAGATAACCATTTTGTACAACGTAGTTGATTTCCACATAGAAAATATGTTTTTGAGGAGGACACTCCCCTACGGCCCTCAGGGCCAGGGTTTTAAGTTCGGCCCTGGGGGCATTAAACGTTTTTTAAAGAAGGCGTTGTCATAGAAACTTCGAAAAAGAGTAATTCGATTGGACATTCAAATAACCTGTGATCCTTGTAATAGTTGAAAGTGATTGGAGGGCAACTAGCCCCCCACGCCCATCATTCCCCCAAACACATCTAATCAAAATTTTGAGATAGCCATGTTATTCATAGTAATTTATTTCCTGATAAAAAACAAATTTTTGAGGAGGACTCTCACCCTACACCCTCAGGGCAAGGAGTATAAGTTATTCCTTGGAGGTCTATAAGGTTTTTATTGAAATCTTTGTCGCAGAAACTTGAAAAACGGCTCATTCGATTTGAAATTCAAAGGGCTAGTACCCTTTTAATAGTCGAAAGTGACTTCAGGGCAACTAATCCCCCTCTCATGCCCACCTTTTCCCCAAACACATCCAATCAAAATTTTTAAATAGCCATTTTATTCAACGTATTTGAAAGTTTTGGAAATTATGGTCTTTAAGGATGACAACCCCTCCCCCCACAGCCCTCAGGGCAAGGGTTGTAAGTTATGCCCTTGGGGCATACAAATTGGAAATTCAATTGGAAATTAAAAGGGCTAGTGCCTTTTTTAATAGTTGAAAGTGATTGGATAGCGACTAACGGTATTCACCAAACTTATTTCGTTCGTTCGTTTCGTTCGAATTCACCAAACTTATTTCGTTCGTTCGTGAACAGAAGACGGGTGTAAAACCTTTTCACCTTTAGTTAATAAATCGGATTACTACAGTACCAACTGACAGAATATTAGTTTCAAGAGTAGTTATTCCATTATGAGGAATCCATAGTTAATTTGATTATGACAACTCTTGAAATTGATGAACATGAAAGTAATAGATGAACCAGTCAAAGGTATAACTGCAGTTCGTAAATGGGGAACCAAAAGCGTCATTAACTACAATTTTTTTTTTAAACAATACCTTATTATTTAAAGATTATGTCAAAGGTTTAACTGATTTCCATGAGATATAGAACAAAAAAACTTTTGGTTCCTACATTGCCTTTGAAAGTGATCCTGTCTTTTGTCTTTGCGCAAAGATATTTGTCTTTGCGCAAAGGCTTAGATTTATACCAAAAGAAAAAATTATAGATTTCATAATTATTGATATAGATATATATGAAGGATGAGGGAGAAAATAAAAACGACTTTCCTTTTGCATGGCATGATACAAGCTTTACCAAGAAGATGTTAATGGTTGGTAAAAATATCTGTACTAGACGGTGGCGTCGTTTGTGAGGAGGGGGGGGGAGGGTTAGTCTCAAGCCCACCATTTTCCCAAACACATCCAATCAAAATTTTTAGATATCCATTTTGTTCAACGTGGTTCAAAGTTCTGGAAATTAGGTCTCTTGGAATGATAACCCCCTCGGAGCCCTCAGAGCAAGGATTGTAAGTTATGCCCTGGGGGCATATAAGGTTAATATAGAAAGTTGTTGTATATATCATAAATCGTAATCCTAAAGAACGGGGACACTCGAGAACGAGACAAGAAACGGGGACTAAGTAAAGAGGAGGACACTCCCCCACAACTCTCAGGGCAAGGGTTTTAAGTTATGCCCTGGGGGCATATAAGAACGATGTTGGCAAAATGTATTGTTTATTAATGGTTTCCTTTAGAGCAGGGCACTTCGTACCGAAGAAGTTGTCGTAGAAACTTTGAAAAGGGCTCATTCAATTGGAAATTGGAGTGGCTTGTGCCTTTTTTAATAGTCGAAAGTGATTGGAAGGTGACTAACACCCCTTCCACACCCACCATTTCCCGAAACACAACCAATCAAAATTTTGAGATAGCCCTTTTGTTCAGGGTAGTTGATTTCCAGATAGAAATTATGTTTTTGAGGACAGTCTCCCACAACCCTTAGGACAAGGGTTATAAGTTATGACCTGGGGGCATATAAGGTTTTTTATAGAAGGAGTTGTCGTAGAAACTTCAAAAAAGGCTCATTCAATTGTAAATTAAAAGGGCTAGTGCAGTTTTTAATAGTCGAAAGTGATTAGAGGGCAACAAACGCGACTCTCACGCCCACCTTTTCCCCAAACACATCTGATCAAAACTTTGAGATAGCCATTTTATTCAACGTAGTTTTAGTTTCTTGAAATTGGGTCTTTGAGGATGACAACACCCCCCCCCCTCAGAGCCCTCAGGGAAAGGGTTGTAAATTATGCCCAGGGGGCATATAAGGTTCTTATGTAACGCATTGTGGCAGAAACTTTAAAAAGTGCTCATTCGATTGGAAATTGAAGTGACTAGTGCCCGTTTTAATAGTCAAAATTGATTGGAAAGCAACTAACGCTCTTTCCTCGCTCGCCATTTCCCCAAACACATCCAATAAAGATTTTTAGATAATTAACGTTTTCCAAGCAGTTCAAAGTTCGGGAAATTTTGTATTCGAGCAGAACGCTCCCCCCACAGTCTTCAGGGCATGGGTTATAAGTATGACCTGGGGGGCATATAAGGTTTTTATTGAAATCTTTGTCGTAGAAACTTGAAAAAGGGCTCATTCGATTGGAAATTCAAAGGGCTAGTGCCCTTTTATACTAGGCACTAGCCCTATGCCATCCCAAGGCCAGAACATAATTTGCACTTTACTGAAAAAACACAAATGAATGAGCATTGTCAGTTTAATATACATATACTGATATTTAGTAATCAAAATGTTAATATTATTTGATTTATTTAAGTTATAAAAGTAAAAACATTTATATTTTTTCAGTAAAGTGCAAATTATGTTCTGACCTTGGGAAGGCATAGGGGTTTTGCGCCAAACTTATGTTAATTTCTGCTCGTTTTGAGTCTGACTCGGTTATTTATTGTAATTTCTATTCGTTTTGGGTTTCATTTATTTATCGATGCTTATTTGTGGTAGTTTCACGCTTGGTAGATTATTTGATTTTATTTTTGCTCATTTTTTTTTATTAAAGTTCTTTACTTTTCTTTGGAAAACTGATTTTGTGGAAAAAGTTTTTTTAATTAATTACATCAAGGGGCTGGGAAGGAGATTATAGAAGGAAAGAGGGATAAAAAAAAAAAAAAAAAAAAATATATATATATATATATATATATATATATATATATATATATATATATATATATATATATATATATATATATATATATAGATAGATAGATAGATAGATAGATAGATAGATAGACGCAGATAGATAGATAGATGCAAAGATAGATAGATAGATGAAATAGATAGATAGATAGACAGAGAGAAAATATAGAAATATATATATATATATATATATATATATATATATATATATATATATATATATATATATATATATATATATATATATATATATATATATATATATATATATATATATATATATATATATATATATATATATATATATATATATATATATATATATATATATATATATATATATATATATATATATATATATATATATATATATATATATATATATATATATATATATATATATATATCTTATTTATTTAATTGAACAATAAATGTATGTTTATTTATAAATTTTTTCTCGAAAACAGATCCATATTTTTTGGGGAAAATTGGCGTCCTGCGGTTTTCTGGCCTGAAAATCGATCTAGATGCGACACGACTTTGAGAAAACTCGTTTAGTCTTAATTTAGGAAAAAAAATTTCCTAATGGTTCGTCTTTTGCTATTTCAACTAAGAAAAACTTCTAGGCTTTTTCCTGTAGGCTATATATGTATCTAAAGGCAAGGTCTTAACGGTTAATTTGTAGATACAATTATGTAAAGAAAGGGGAAAATTAAAAATTTTTATGCATGAAGAAATTTACTTTAAAAGGCTTATAGAGCAAAAAACTGGAAAACTGTAACTGGAAATTTATCTGTATATATTTTGATAATGTATTTCAACAATTCAAAAACTTAAAAAAAAAGCAAATTATATGTATAGCTATATATATATATATATATATATATATATATATATATATATATATATATATATATATATATATATATATATATATGTGGTTTTTCTCTCTTTCACCATCTGTACATGTCTCCGCCCGCAACAAAGCCATCATGTTCTGTTAGTCACTACACGATTTATGAATTATATCAAGGGGCTGGGAGAGGGATTATAGAAGAAGGGGATTGTAAGCCCCAGGATTAGGAATAGCTACCATTTCTCAACCAACATTAAACGACAAATTTTTTTTATGGGACAGTTTGTTTTAATGTGTTTTTTAAACGTTCGATAATAATGGACTGGAGTACGCTCTTTACTAGGATGAAGCTATTGCTGCAACCATGATAATCTTTATTTACATGATGGTTGCAGCGGTACATGGTACCAAGTAAAGAACTAATCACGGCACATAGTATTTTATAAGGCATACAGACATTTCTAACCACATCCAACCTTATTGAAACAACTTTTGGAGAATAAAAACGCTTCAGTTTAGTAAATTGTAACAGGGGACCTTCTTAACGGGAGTTTGTGGCTTTTCTGGCTCTGTTATATTGCGATAGTAGAATGCGCAACATTATAGAAATTAATATTTCCAAGATATGTAGAATGTTTCTCCAACAAGTAGAAATTAACGTATGATACCTAATTTATACGGACATAGTCAAGAAGCTGAAGTAACAAATTATATCTCGAGCCTGTAGCCATCGTTGAAAACTGTTCAAGCTGATCCGGGCAAAGCACTTATAACTGGCTTAAGCTAATTAGATAGAATTGCTGATAAACATCTATAGAACCCGTCGTTGGTATGGAAATCACGTCAAAGTTTACACGCGCCGGCTGTTTACAAATACAGAAATAAATTATAGTGAGTCTATGTTCTAGTTGAATACACACCAACTAATGGCGACAAAGCCGGTGAAAATGAAACAGAAAATTAATTGCGGCTACGGCCTCGATAGCAAAAAAACCTTGAAAAAACACACTTTTTTCATACTATTTTTTTTAAACGAAAAGAGCACATATTATAGAAAAATACTTGCATTTTGCAGAAGTAAATGTGGATGATGCATTTATAACATTCACAACACACACTACATCCTTAAATGTTTGGGACGGAGGAAAATTTTCATACTTCAGATAAAAACCAAAACTTATCACTGGCAGAAAGGTTGCTATTGTTTTGGCTATGAGACAAGCATTTTTGAGGGCCGATCAAAAATTGCTTTGTTTGAACGACCCTCCCTTCGATCAAACAAAGCAATAAAATATTTTCTACGAGGGAGACAAGTACAAAGGGACTTATTTGGAGTGGCGGCTCACCATACATTGGGGCCATCAAGTCCCCCCCCCAAAAAAAAGGCATTTTTACAAACAAATATAGGAAAGTACAAAAGAAGCCAAACGGACATCCGGGGGATCTAGACACGGGGTGATGCACTCTTCTGCGACTGTTTGCCATAGAGACATAAGGTCACTATGCTTAGAATGACATTTCCTAAAAATGATTGTCACACTTTTGTTTGTGTTCACATTGTATCTGGATAAGGATTTTGGATATAACTCATATTGGTCGCTTTAATAACTAGAGGTCTCTGATAGTCATCGGCCAAGTCAATGGAGACTTCAATGTTTTCGTCGTTTTTTTTTTATTAAGCTTGGCAGAAGTGTCAGCTCCTGGCTAATTTCAAAAAAAGTAAATATCCAGGATTGAATCTCACACATTTACGTGCAACTAAATATTTTAGCGTTTGCGTTGCCAACGCAGAACAGTTGTGCTGATTTTGGTATAATTTAGAGGTGCAGGTACAATTTGAAATATTGGAAATTTTCCAGTCAAAATTTTCCAGTATATTTGGTTTTATTCCCTCCTTCTTTTTGATAAAGATTTTCTGCATTTTTTAGGGATTTTCAGAATTCATTATTCTGAATTTCTGAAGATTGTTCTCCTTGTTGGTTCATTTAAGTCTTTGCTTTGACAGTGTCCTCTGATACAAGACTGGATAAAATTTCCATTACTAGTATTCTTAAATGTTCGTAAACTGGGTAAATCAAATTTGTTAGCAGCGAATTGTATAACTCATATCATTATACTGCTCATATCATTTGCAACCTTGCTATGGAACAAATGATCAACTGATCATTTATGAATAGTGATCAACTTATCAGCTGGAATTGGACATTTCATAGACAAATATAACCAACAATATTGTTAATCTGGACTATTTTTTTTCTGAAAAAATTTTGACTTTCCTTTGCATAGTTGAGGAGTATCAATTCACAAAAATATAGAAGGAAGGGCCAAGTTTTTCATGATTTAATTTTTTTTTCATGAAAATAAAAAAGATATTTCTCAGAATCTAGGGGGAATTTCCTTCATTTTTATATTGAAAAATACCAAAAAAGCTTTTTTAAACCAGAAAAAGTACTTTCTAAATTCTAAGGGTGAATACCCCCCCTATTAAAGCTGCTGGCGTAGTTCAGTAAGCTCTTAGTCCTCAATCCGTCACTGAAGTTAAGGTGATATATATATTTAATTTTCAAAGGCAAAGTCTGTGTCCAGGAATAATTAAGTAAAAAAAAGAAAACAAGTTTTTTCAACTGAAAGTAAGGAGCAACATTAAACACAAAAAGAACAGAAATTATTCTGTATATGAGGGGCCTGCCCCCTCCTGAATACCTCGGTCTTTACGCTAAAGTTTCTTAGAATTTTAAATTGCTTATTATTCTAATTAAACGGCCTTTGTGTTTCAGGATTCGTTCTTAAAGAATTAGAGAAAAAAAATCAAACTTTAGCGTAAAGAGCAAGGTATTGGGGAGGGTATTGGGGTAAAATATACCTCATATATGGTATATTTTCTGTTCGTTTTAAGCTTTAACGTTGCTTCTTACTTTTAGTTAAAAAAAACCTATTTTTTACTTAAATTCTGATCATTTTTAAAATAATGTCTGGAATTCCTGCTCCCCTCCATGGGAATTTCTTCCAAGTAAATTTCCTGCCACATAAGAAACCCTCCTCGGAAAATTCCCCACGGACAATTCCATGTTCGCTGAAAGTTACCCCCAGAAAATATCTCGGGGACGATTCCGTCCGAAAAATTCTCCTTAGCATATTCTCATTTTAAAAAGAATTTCATTTCGGCCCTTTTTTCAAATCATGCTGAAAATCAGTAGAAGGGACCCTAGTACTCCCACACGACACCCCTGCTGCCATCTACAATTTAGTCTAACTCTGTACGTACACCATATATGGGCATAGAGTCCCTAGGGAGAACACCTGTGCTGTCAGTCCCGTACGTACACCATATATGGGCATGGAATCCCCAGGGAGAACAGGTTTCCGAGAAATTGGAGTTCGACCAGGAGAATTGTTTCCGGGTGAAGTTTATTAATGTATTTGGTGTTCGTCCAGGAAAATTGTTTCCGGGTGAAGTATATTAATGTCTGACAGATGATGTCAAGGTTGATTGATTTGTCACGAAAGGGGAATTAATTTGTTGTTTCTAAGGGGAATTATTGATCTACGAAAGGGAAATTAATTTGTTGTTTCTAGGGGGAATTATTGATTCAAGAAAGGGGAATTAATTTGTTGTTTCTAAGGGGAATTATTGATCTACGAAAGGGGAATTAATTTGTTGTTTGTAAGGGGGATTATTGATTCACGAAAGGGGAATTAATTTGTTGTTTCTAAGGGGAATTATTGATTCATGAAAGGGGAATTAATATGTTGTTTCTAAGGGGGAGGTGGGGAAGAATGCTTTGATCCTAGAGATGAAGAGATTAACGCGGGAAAGGGTTTCTTAGGAATTTCAAATGTGACAGCGCAGGGATGTCAAAACTAAGGGAACACGCTGAAATTACATTTAAAGATTATTTGGGCGAAAACCGTTTTAGGCATTTTAGGGATTATTTGGGCGAAACTGTTTTAGGCATTTTAGGGAGTTATTGGGGCGAAATAGTTTCAGGTATTTTAGAATAATATGTGAGACACAAAAGGGTCACATCCCCCCAACTTTTGGCTCCCCCTCGAATATATTTTTCAGAACAATTTCTTTATGTAATGTCCTTCCTAAACCCATTTTACAAGTTGAAGTACCCATCCTTTTCACCCACAACTTTACTTTTACAGCTTTTGGGCCCCAAGTCCTACCCCTATCCCTCAACCCTATCCCTCCATCCTCCCTCCAACCCTCCACTTCCTCCTCCAACCCTCCACTTCCTCCCTCCCACCAACCCCCCCCCCCCCAAACTGTTTTGATTTTTTTTTTTTTGTGTTTTTTTTTTTTTTTGTTTTTTTTTTAGTTTTTTTTAACTTTTTTTTTACATCTCATAGAATGTCTTGAAACACACTTAAAACACAAAAAATTTAATATTTTCCAACTTCAAAATGGGAATGATATAGATATGTGTGTCGCAACTTTTACTATTAGAAAAATAATGTTTGTAGTGACCAATTTTTTATTTTTTTTTACTTTTTTTTTCATCTTAGAATGTCATGAAAAACACTTAAAACACAAGTGTTTTAAGCCTACGTACAACCTAACTTTATGTAATGTTTTCAAAGGCATTTCAGAGCAAGTTCCTTTCTTAATGTCCCTCCTAAACCCATTTTACAAGTTGAAGTACCCATCCTTTTCACCGAAAACTTTACTTTACAGCTTTTTGGATACCTCAACATCTATTTTTGAAATACTTCAAAAGGCATTTCAGAGCAATTTCTTTGCGTAATGTCCGTCCTAAACCCATTTTACAAGTTGAAGAACCCATCCTTTTCACTAATAACTTTAGTTTACAGCTTTTTGGATATCTCAACACCATTCAATAATTTGCAAAAGGCATTTCAGAGCAAGTTCTTTTCATAATGTCCTTCCTAAACCAATTTTACAAGTTGAAGCATCTATCCTTTTCACCCACAACTTTACTTTACAGCTTTTCGGATATCTCAACACCAAGCAATACTGTTCAAAGGCATTTCAGAGCAAGTTCCTTTCTTAATGCCCCTCCTAAACCCATTTTACAACTTGAAGTAGCCATCCTTTTCACCCACAACTTTACTTTACTGCTTTTTGGATACCTCAACACCAAACAATACTTTCAAAAGGCATTTCAGAGCAAGTTCTTTTCTTAATGCCCCTCCTAAACCCATTTTACAACTTGAAGTAGCCAGTCTTTTCACCCACAACTTTACTTTCCATTTTTTAGGATACTTCAACACCAAGCAATACTTGTTTTTACATCAGAATGTCATGAAACACTTAAAACACAAAAAATTCATATTTAATATTTTCCAACTTCAAAATGGGCACACACAAAAACTTACACACACATACACAAAAACTTACACACACACACACACACAGACATTACTTACACAGACAAAAAACTTACACAGACACAAAAACTTACACATACACAAAAACGTACACACACACAAAAAACTTACACACACGCAAAAAAACTTACACACACACAGAAACTAAACACACACAAAAACTTACACACACAAACACACAAACTTACACACACACACACAAACTTACACACACACAAAAACTTACACACACATAAGAACTAACACATAAAAAAATTTAGACACACACAAAAACTTACACACAAACACAAAAAAACTTACGCACACACAAAAACTTACACACACAAAAAAATTACACACACACACAAAAATTTACGACACACACACAAAAATTTAGACACACACAAAAACTTACACACACACACAAACTTACATAAACACAAAAAATTTACACACACACAAAAACTTACACATACACACAAAAAAACTTACACACACACAAAAACTTACACACACACACAAAAACTTACACAAACACACACAAAACTTACAGACAAAAACACACAAAAACTTACACACACAAAAATTTACACACACACAAAAACTTAAACACACACAAAAAGTTACACACACACACAAAAACTTACACAAAAACTAACACACACAAAAAAAACTTACAACACACACAAAAACTTACACACACAAAAAAACAAACACACACACAAAAACTTACACACACACAGAAAATTAAACACACAAAAAAACTTACTCACAAATAAAAACTAACACACAAACAAACACAAACTAACACACACAAACAAAAAAAAAAACTTACACACACAAAAACTAACACACACACAAAAACTTACACACACACACAAAAACTTACACACACACAAAATATTAAACGCACACAAAAAATGACAAACAAAAAGAAACTTACACACACACACACAAGAACTTACACACACACAAAAAAAACTAAAAAAAACAAAAACATACAAAGAAACATAATATTACACACACACAAAAACTTACACAAACACAAAAACTTACAAAAACACATAAAATTACACACACACACAAAAATTTACACACACACACAAAAAAACTTATACACACATATAAACTTACACACACAGAGAAACTTACACACATAAAAACTTACACACACACAAAAACTTATACACACACAAAAACTTACACACACACATAAACTTACAAACACACAAAAACTTACACAAAAACACACAAAAACTTACAAACACACAAAAAAAAAAAATACACACACACAAAATTACACACACACAGAAACTTATAAACAAATAAGAAATTACACACACACAAAAAAACTTACACACACACACAAACTCAAACACACACAAAACATTACACACACCCACAAAAACTTACACACACACACACAAAAACTTACACACACACAAAAACTTACACACACACAAGAACTTACACACACACAAAAACTTACACAAACACAAAAAATCTACACAAAAACTTACACACACAAAAAAAACTTACAAACACATAAAAACTTACACACACAAAAAAACTTACACACACACAAAAACTTAAACACACACACAAAAAACTTACACATACAAAAACTTACACACACACAAAAACTTACACACACACAAAAAAACTTACACACACACAAAAACTTACACGCACACACAAAAACCTACACACGCACACAAAAACATACACACACACAAAAAAACTAACACACACACATAACAAACTTACAAACAAAAAAACTTACACACACACAGAAACTTACACAAACAAAAAAAATTACAATCACAAAAAAACTTAAAAACACACAAAAAAACTTACACACACACACACAAAAACTTACACACACACACACAAAAAACTTACACACACAAAAACTTACACACACACACAGAAACTTACACACACATAAAAACTTACACACAAATAGAAAATTAAAAACAAACAGAAAATTACACACACACAAAAACTTAAACAAACAAAAACAATTACACACACACAAAAACTTACACACACAAAAAAAAACTAACACTCAAAAAAACTTACACACACACAAAAACTTACACACACATAAAACTTACACACACACAAAAAATTTCACACACACAAAAACTTACACACACATAAAAACTTACACACACACAAAAACTTACACACACACACGCACACACAAAACTTACACACACACAAAAACTTACACACACACAAAAACTTACACACATACACAAAAACTTCCACACACACAAAAACTTACACACACACAAAAACTTACTTACACACACAAAAACTAAAACACACACAGAAACCTACACACACACAAAAAAAAATTTACAAACACAAAAAAAACTGACACACACACACAAACTTACAAACACACAAAAAAACTTAAAAACACACAAAAACTTACACACAAAAACAAACTTACACACACACAAAAACTTACACACACAAAAACAAAACTTAAAAAAGCAAAAACTTACAAACTCACAGAAAAATACAAACACATAAAAAATTACACACACACACAAAAACTAAAACACACAAAAAAACTAACACACACACAAAAACTTACACACACAAAAAAAACTTACAAACAAAAAAAAAACTTAAACACACACAAAAACAAACACACACACAAAAAAATTACACACACACAAAAAATAACACACAAAAAAAAAACTTACACACACACAAAAACTTACACACACACAAAAACTTACACACACATAAAAACTTACACACACATAATAACTTACACACAAAAACTTATACACACACACAAAAAATTACACACACACACACAAAAACTTACACACACAAAAAAACTTACACACACACAAAAACTGACACACACACAAAAACAAACACACAAAAACTTACACACACACACAAAAACTTACACACACACAAAAACTTTCATACACACACAAAAACTTAAACACACACAAAAACTGAAAACCACACAAAAAAACTTACACACACACACAAACTTAAACACACACACAAAAAAAAAAAAAAAAAAAAAAACTAACACAAGCAAAAAAAATTAAACACACAAAAAAAAAACTTATACACAAAAAAAAACTTACACAAAAACACAACAAACTTACACACACACAAAAACTTACACACACAAAAACTTACACACACATAAAAACTTACACACATAAAATTAAACACACGAAAAAAATTACACACAAACAAAAAATAAAACACACAAAAAAACTAACACACACAAAAAATAAAACACACAAAAAAAAACTTAGACACACACAAAAAATAACACAAAAATAAAAAAAACTTAAACACAAAAAAAAAATTACACACACACAAAAACTTACAAACACACAAAAACTTAAACACACAAAAAAAAAATAAAACACACACAAAACACTTACACACACATAAAAAATTACACACACACAAAAACTAAAACACACATAAAAACTTACACACACATAAAAACTTACACACACACACACAAAAACTTACACACACACACAAACTAACACACGCAAAAAAAATTACACACACACAAAAAAAAACTTACACACACAAAAACTTAAACAAACAAAAAAAATTACACACACACAAAAAAAAACAAACAAAAACAAAAAAAACTTACACAAACATAAAAAATAACAAACACACAAAAAATTACACACAAATAAAAACTTACACACACAAAAAAACTTACACACACACACAAACAAAAACGTACACACAAAAAAAAACTTACACACACAAAAAAAAAATTACAAACACACAAAAACTTACACACACAAAAAACTTACACACACACAAAAACTTAAACACACACAAAAACTTACACACATACAAAAATTTACACACATAAAAACTTCCACACACAAAAAAAACTTACACAAACAAACAAAAAATTAAACAAACAAAAAAACTTACACACACAAAAAAACTTAAACCAACACTGACCCATACACACACACAAAAACTTACACACACACACAGACTCTTACACACACACAAAAACTTACACACACACACAGAATAGTAAAAACACATAAAAAATTACACACACACAAAAACTTACAAACACACAAAAACTAACAAACACACAAAAAACTAACACACACACAAAAACTTACACACACACAAAAACTAAAAAAAAAACAAATACTTAAACAGACATAAAAAATTAAAAACAAATAAAAACTTACACACACACAAAAACTTACACACACACAAAAACTTACACATACATAAAAACTTACACACACACACAAAAACTTACACACACACACGCACACACAAAACTTACACACACACACAAAAACTTACACACACACACACAAAAACTTACACACATACACAAAAACTAACACAAACACAAAAACTTACACACACACAAAAACTAACACACACACAAAAACTTACACACACAAAAAAAAACTTACACAAAAACTTACACACACACAAAAAAAACTTACAAAAAAAAAAAAAATAAAACAAAAAAATATTAAAAAAAACAAACTTAATATTACACTAACACGAATTATTACACAAAAAAATCATATAACTGAAAAACAAAAACTAAAACAAACACACAAAAAACTTACACACACACACAAAAACTTACACACACAAAAAAAACTTACACACACATAAAAACTTACACACACACACAGAAACTTACACACACACACAAAAACTTACACACACACAGAAAAACTTACACACACACAAAAACTTACACACACACAAAAACTTACACACACATAAAAACTTACACACACAAAAAAAAACTAAAACACACAAAAAAACTAAAACACACAAAAAAAAACTAACAGACACACAAAAACTAACACAAAAATAAAAACTTACACACACACAAAAAAACTAACACACACAAAAAAAACTACACACCCACACAAAAACTAACACAAAAACAAAAACTCAAACACACAAAAAAACTTACACACACACAAAAACTTACACACACACACAAAAACTTACACACACACACGCACACACAAAACTTACACACACACAGAAAAACTTACACACACACACACACACAAAAAAAATTACACACAGACACAAAAACTTCCACATACACAAAACTTACACAAAAACAAAAGATTACACATACACAAAAACTTACACACACACAAAAATTTACACAAAAAATTACACACACTCAAAAAAAACTAAAACACACACAAAAACTTACACACGCAAAAAAACTTACGCACACACACAATCTAACACACACACAAAAACTAACACACACAAAAAAACTTACACACACACAAAAACTTACACAAACACACAAAAAACTTACACACACACACAAAAAACTTACACACACAAAAACTTACACACACACAAAAACTTACACACACACACAAAAACTTACACACACACAAAATCTTATACACACACAAAAACTTACACACACACAAAAACTTACACACACACACACAAAAACTCACACACACACATAACAAACTTACACACACACAAAACTTACACACACACACAGAAACTTACACACACACACAAAAACTTACACACACACAAAACTTACACACAAAAAAAAATTTACACACACACACAAAAACTTACACACACACACAAAAAAACTTACACACAAAAACTTACACACACACAGAAACTTACACATGCATAAAAACTTACACACACACAAAAACTTACACACACACAAAAACTTACACACACACAAAAACAAACACAAACACAAAAACTTACACAAACACAAAAAAAAAACTTACACAAACACAAAAAAAAAACTTACACACACAAAAACTTACACACACACAGAAACTTACACACACACACAAACTTAAACACACAAAAAAACTTACACACACACAAAAACTTACACACACACAAAAACTTACACACACACAAAAAAACTTACACACACACAAAAACAGACACACACAAAAAAACTTACACACACACAAAAACATACACAAACAAAAAAACTAACACACAAAAAAAAACATACAAAAAAAAAAAATTACACAAAAACTTAAACAAACAAAAAAAAAAATTAAACAAAAAAAAAAAATTAAAAACCAAAAAAAAAATACAAAAAAAATAAAACTTACACCAAAACACAAAAAACTAACTAACAAAAAAAATAACAAGCACAAACAAACTTACACACACACAAAAAAACTAAAACACACAAAAAAACTTACACGCACAAAAACTTACACACACACAAAAACTTACCAAAACAAACAAAAACTTACACACACACATAACAAACTTACACACACAAAAACTTACACACACACAGAAACTTACACAAACACAAAAAATTACACACACACGCCAAAACTTACAAAAACAAAAAAAATTACACACACACACACACAAAAACTTACACACACACAAACAAAAAAAAATTACACACACAAAAACTTACACACACACAGAAACTTACACACGCATAAAAACTTACACACACACAAAAACTTACACACACACAAAAACTTAAAGACACAAAAAAAATTACACACGCAAAAAAACTAACACACACAAAAAATTACAAAAACACAAAAAAAAAAAAACACAAAAATAAACATACACACACACAGAAACTTACACACATATACAAACTTAACACACACACACAAAAACTTACACACACACAAAAACTTACAAATACATAAAAACTTACACACACACACAAAAACTTACACACACACACGCACACACAAAACTTACACACACACACCACACACACACAAAACTTACACACATACACAAAAACTTACACATACACAGAAACTCACAAACAAAAAACAAATCACACAATAAAACAAACTTACACACACACAAAAACTTACACACACACAAAAAAAATATACACACACAAAAACTTACACACACACACAAACTTACACACACACAAAAAAACTAACACACACACACAAACTAACACACACACAAAAACTTACACACACAAAAAAAATTACACACACAAAAAAAAAACTTACAAACACAAAAACTTAAACACACACATAAACTTAAACAAACACAAAAAATTACACACACACAAAAACTCAAACACATAAAAAAACTTACATACACAACAAAAAACTTACACACACACAAAAAACTTATATGAACACAAAAACTAAAACAAAAAAAAAATATAACACAGACACAAAAAAATTATAAAAACAAAAAAAATAAAACAAACAACAAAACTTAAACACAAATAAAAAATTAAACAGACACAAAAACTTACACACACATACATAAAACTAAAAACAAAGAAACAAATTACACACACAAAAAAACTAAAACACACACAAAAACTTACACCAACAAACACAAACAAATACACACACACACAAACTTAATAACGAATACAAAATTACACACATAAAAACTAACAAACATATACTTACACACACATAAAAACTTACACACACACAAAAACTTGCAATAACACTAAGACACTAAAAAACTCACAAAAAAAAACTTAAACACAAACAAAAAATTTAAACACACATAAAAAATTACACACACACACAAAACTTACACACACACAAAAACTTACACACACACAAAAACTTACACACACACAAAAAAAACTTATACACACACAAAAACTTACACACACACACACAAACTTACACACACACAAAAACTTACACAAACAAAAAAACTTACACACACATAAAAACTTACACACATAAACTTACACAAACATAAAAACTTACACACATACAAAAAAAAACTTACACACACACACAAACATACACACAAAAAAACTTACACACACACACAAAAAACATAAAAACACAAAAAAACTTAAAAAAATACAAAAAAATAAAACAAACAAAAAAACTTACACACACAAAAAAAATTAAAAACAAAAAAAAAATAACACACACACATAAAAAATAACACACACACAAAAACTAACACACACAAAAAAACTTACACACACACCAAAACTTAAACACACAAAAAAACTTACACACACATAAAAACTTACACACACACACACACAAAAACTTACACACACACACACACACAAACTTACACACGCACAAAAACTTACACACACACAAAAAAAAAAACTTACACACACAAAAAATTACACACAAACAAAAAATTACACACACACACACAAAAACTTACACACACACAAAAAAACTTACACACACAAAAAAACTTACACACACACAAAAACTTACACACAAAAAAAAACTTACACACACAAAAAAACTAACACACACACACACACACAAAAACGGACACACACAAAAAAACTTACACACACAAAAAAAAACTAACACACACAAAAAAACTTACACACACAAAAAACTTACACACAAACAAAAACTTAAAAACACACAAAAACTTACACACATACAAAAATTTACACACACAAAAACTTCCACACACACAAAAACTTACCCACACACAAAAAAACTCACACACACACAAAAACTTACATTCACAAAAAAAACTTACACACACACATACAAAAACTTACACACACACAAAAACTTACACACACACACAGAAACTTACACACACAAAAACTTACACACACACACAGAAACTTACACACACAAAAAAACTTACACACACACAAAAACTTACACACACACAAAAAATTACACACACACAAAAAACTTACACACACACACAAAAACTTACAAACACAAAAAAAAAAATTACACAAACACAAAAACTTACACACACAAAAAAACTTACACAGATACAAAAACTTAAAAAAATACAAAAAATAAAAAGCACACAAAAACTAACACACAAAAAAAAACTTACTCAGACACAAAAACTTACACACACACACACAAAAACTAACACCATTAAAAAAAAACTGACACACACACACACACACACAAACACTAACACACACAGACAAAAAATTACACACACACAAACACACACACAAAAACTTACACACATACACAAAAAACTTACACACACAAACAAAAACTTACACACACACAAAAACTTACACACACAAAAACTTACACACACAAAGAAAACTACACACACACAAAAAAAAATTTACAAACACAAAAAATAAAACAAACAAAAAAACTTAAAAACACACAAAAAAAATTACAAACACACAAAAAATAACACAGACACAAAAACTTACACACAGACAAAAAATTACACACACACACACAAAACTTACACACACAAAAACTTACACACACACAGAAACTCACACACACACAATAAATTACACAAAAAAAAAAACTTAAACACACAAAAAAACTAAAAAAAACACAAAAACAAACAAACACAAAAAACTTACATATACACAAAAAACTTACACACACACAAAAACTTACACACACACCAAAAAATTACACACACAAAAAAACATAAACAAACAAAAAAACAAACACACACACAAAAACTCACACACAAACAATAAATTACGCACACACAAAAAAAATTACACACATAAACATACACACACACAAAAACTTACACACACACACACACAAACTTACACACACACAAAAACTTACACACACACAAAAACTTTCAAATAAATAAAAAAAAAAACACATAAACTTACACACACACACAAAAACTTACACACACACAAAAACTTGCACAGGCAAAAAAAAACTATAACACAAAAAAAAACATAAACACACAAAAAAACTTAAACTCGCACACAAACTTACACACACACACAAATATAAACACACACAAAAAACTTACAAACACACAAAAAGTAAAACACACACAAAAAAACTTATACACACACAAAAACTTACACACACACACACACAAACTATCAAAAACACACACATTTACACACTCATAAAAACTTACAAACACATAAAAACTTACAAATAAAAACTAAACTACACAAATAATCATACACACACAAAAAAACTTACACACACACAAAAACTACCAAACACACACACACTAACTACCAAACACCCTACAACTTACAACAACATACCAAAAAATAACACACACACAAGAACTTACAAAAAAACAAAATCTTAAAAAAACACTAAAACCTACACACACACACACAGTATAACACGCACACACACAAACAATTACACACACACACAAAAACTTACAGACACACAAAAACTTACACACACACAAAAACTTACACACACACACACACAAAAACTTACACACACACACACACAAACTTACACACCCACAAAAACTAACACACACACAAAAAAAAACTTACACACACAAAAACTTACACACACACAAACTACACACACACACACAAAAACTTACACACACACAAAAACTTACACACACACAAAAACTTACACACACACAAATAAAAACTTACACACACATAAAAACTTACACACACACACACACACACACGTACACACACAAAAACTTACACACACAAAAAACTTACACACACACACACACACACTTACACACACACAAAAACTTACACACACACAAAACTTACACACACACACAAATTTACACACACAAAAACTCCACACACACAAAAACTTACACACACACAAAAACTTACACACACAATAAAACAGACACACACACACTAAAACATACACACACACAAAAACTACACACACTCACCAAAACTGACACACACACAGAAACTTACACACACACAAAAACTTACACACACACACACAAACTTACGCACACACAGAAACTTACACACACACATAAGCTTACACACACACAAAAAATTACACACACACACAAAACTTACAAACACACAAAAACTTACACAAACAAAAGAACTTACACACACACAAAAACTTACACACCCACACAAAAACTTACACACACAAAAACTTACACCCACACAAAAACTTACACACACAAAAAAACTTACACACACACAAAAAAACTAAAACACAAACAAAAAATTACAGACATACAAAAACTAAAACAACAACAAAAAAACTTAAACAAACAAAAAAAACTTAAACACAAACAAAAAACTAACACACAAACAAAATCTAAAACAGAAAAAAAAAATTACACACACGCAAAAACTTACACACAAAAACTTACACACACACATAAACTTACACACACACACAAAAACTTACACACACACAAAAACTTACACACACACAAAAACTTATAAACATACAAAAACTTACACGCACACAAAAAACTTACACACACAAAAATCTACACACACACAAAAACTTACACACACACACAAAATCTGACACACACAAAAAAAAACTTACCCACACACACAAAATTACACACACACAAAAACTTAAACGCACACACAAAAAATTACACACACACACACAAAAACTAACACACACACACAAAAACAAACACACACACAAAAACTTACACACACACAAAAACTTACACACACACAAAAAATTAGACTAACACACAAAAACTTAGACACACACAAAAAAACTTACACACACACAAAAACTTACACACACACAAAAAAACTAAAACACACAAAAAAACTTACACACACACAAAAAATTACACACACACACAAAAACTTACACACACACAAAAACTTACACACACACAAAAACTTACACACAAACACAAAAAAACTTACACACACAAAAAAACTTAAACACACACAAAATATTACACAAACACAAAAACTTAGACACACACAAAAATAAAAAGACAAAAACAAAAAAACTTAAAAACAAAAACAAACTTACACACACACAGAAAAACTTACACACACACAAACTTACACACACACAAAAACTTACACACACACAAAAACTAACACACATGTAAGTTATACATGTGTAAGTTTTTGTGTGTGTGTAAGTTTTTTTGTGTGTGTGTAAGTTTTGTGTGTGTGTAAGTTTTTTGTGTGTGTATAAGTTTTTTGTGTGTGTGTGTAAGTTGTTGTGTGTGTGTAAGTTTTTTTGTGTGTGTAATTTTTTGTGTGTGTGTAATTTTTTGTTTGTGTGTGTAATTTTTTTTGTGTGTGTTTTTGTGTTTGTGTGTGTTTAACTTTTTTTGGGTGTGTAAGTTTTTGTGTGTGTGTAAGTTTTTGTGTGTGTGTAAGTTTTTTGTGTGTGTGTAAGTTTTTGTTTGTGTGTAAGTTTTGTGTGTGTAAGTTTTTATGTGTGTGTAAGTTTCTGTGTGTGTGTACGTTTTTGCGTGTGTAAGTTTTTTTGTGTGTGTGTGTGTAAGTTTTTGTGGGTGTGTTTAAGTTTTTGTGTGTGTGTAAGTTTTGTTGTGTGTGTAAGTTTGTGTGTGTGTAAGTTTTTGTGTGTGTGTGTGTAAGTTTTTGTGTGTGTAATTTTTTTTTTTGTGTTTGTAAGTTTTTGTGTGTGTATGTTAGTTTTTTTTTGTAATTTTTTTTGTGTGTGTAAGTTTTTGTGTTTTTTTAAGTTTCTTTGTGTGTGTATGTTTTTGTGTGTTTGTAGTGTTTTTTTTGTGTGTGTAAGTTTTTGTGTGTGTGTAAGTTTTTTATGTGTGTAAGTTCTTATGTGTGTGTAAGTTTGTGTGTGTGTGTCAGTTTTTTTGTGTGTGTGTAATTTTTTGCGTGTGTGTAAGTTTTTGTGCGTGTATTTGTTTTTGTGTGTGTGTACGTTTTTTTTTGTGTGTGTAAGTTCTTATGTTTGTTATATTTTGTGTGTGTGTTTAAGTTTTTGTGTGTGTGTGTAATTTTTTATATGTTTGTAATTTTCTGTGGTTGTCTTATTTTTTTTTTGTGTTAGTTTTTTTGTGTGTGTGTAAGTTTTGTGTGTGTGTAAGTTTTTGTGTGTGTGTAAGTTTTTGTGTGTGTGTAAGTTTTTATGTTTGTGTAAGTTTCTGTGTGTGTGTAAGTTTTTGTGTGTGTAAGTTTGTTGTGTGTGTGTCAGTTTTTATGTGTGTGTAAGTTTGTATGTGTGTGTAAGTTTCTGTGTGTGTAAGTTGTGTGTGTGTGTGTGTGTGTGTGTAAGTTTTTTTGTGTGTGTGTTATTTTTTGTGTGTGTGTTAGTTTTGTTTGTGTGTATGTTTGTGTTTGTGTGTGTTATTTTTTTTTTGTGTGTTTAAGTTTTTGTGTGTGTGTAAGTTTTTGTGTGTGTAAGTTTTTTGTGAGTGTGTGTATGTTTTTTGTGTGTGTGTAAGTTTTTGTGTGTGTGTAGTTTTTTTTGTGTGTGTAAGTTTTTGTGTGTGTGTAATCTTTTTGTGTGTGTTAGTTTTTGTGTTTGTGTAATTTTTTATGTGTGTGTAATTTTTTTTTTGTGTGTGTAAGTTTTTGTGTAAGTTTTTGTGTGTGTGTGTAAGTTTATGTGTGTGTGTTAGTTTTTGTGTGTGTATTTGTGTTTGTGTTTGTTAGTTTTTTTGGGCTTGTAAGTTTTTGTGTGTGTGTGTATTTGTTTGTGTGTGTGTGTATATTTTTGTGTGTGTGTAAGTTTTAGTGTGTGTGTAAGTTTTTCTTTTTGTGTTTGTTTTTGTGTGTGTGTGTGTTTAATTTGTGTGTGTGTGTGTGTGTAAGTTTTTGTGTGTGTGTGTGTATGTTAGAGAGTGTGTCTAATTTTGTGTGTGTGTGTGCTATTTTTTTTGTGTTGCTTTGTTAGTTTTCGTGTGTGTGTAAGTTTTTTTGTTTTTGTAAGTTTGTTTGTTTGTGTTAGGTTTTGTTTTTGTGTAAGTTTGTGTTTGTGTGTAAGTTTTTGTGTGTGTGTAAGTTTTGTCTGTGTGTGTAATTTTTTGTGTGTGTGTAAGTTTTTGTCTTTGTGTAAGTTTCTGTGTGTGTGTAAGTTTTTGTGTGTGTAAGTTTTTTTTGTGTGTGTAAGTTTGTTTTTGTGTATTAGCTTTTGTGTGTGTGCTATTTTTTTTTTGTGTATGTGTGTGTAAGTTTTTGTGTGTGTGTGTGTGTGTGTGTGTGTGTGTGTAAGTTTTTGTTTGTGTGCCCATTTTGAAGTTGGAAAATATTAAATATGAATTTTTTGTCTTTTAAGTGTTTCATGACATTCTGATGTAAAAAAAATTATTGCTTGGTGTTGAAGTACCCTAAAAGCTGTAAAGTAAAGTTGTGGGTGAAAAGGATGGCTACTTCAAGTTGTAAAATGGGTTTCAGAGGGGCATTAAGAAAAGAACTTACAGACAACAAATTAATTCTCCTTCCGTAGATTAATAATTCCCCTTAGAAACAACAAATTAATTCCCCTTTCTTGAATCAATAATTCCCCTTAGAAACAACAAATTAATTCCCCTTTCGTAGATCAATAATTCCCCTTAGAAACAACAAATTAATTCCCCTTTCGTGACAAATCAATCAACTTTGACATCATCTGTCAGACACTAATATACTTCGCCCGGAAACAATTATCCTGGACGAACACCAAATACATGAATAAACTTCGCCCGGAGACAATTCTCCTGGTCGAACTCCAATTTCTCGGAAACCAGTTCTCCCTGGGGATTCCATGCCCATATATGGTGTACGTACGGGACTGACAGCACAGGTGTTCTCCCTAGGGACTCTATGCCCATATATGGTGTACGTACAGAGTTACACTAAATTGTAGATGGCAGCAGGGGTGTCGCTTGGGAGTACTAGGGCCCCTTCTACTAAAATCCCCCCGCCCCTATCCTCCGGGGAAAATTTTAACAGAAAACTTTCCGGGAAATGTCCACTCCCAGTGGAAAGTCGCTCCCGTGGTAAATTCCGCCATGAAGAATTTCTCCCGCAGAATTCCCCAATTGAGAAATTTTCCCACAAAGCTCCCCCATGGAGAACTTCTCATGCAGTAAATTCCCCCCGCCCCCATAGAAAAATCCTCCAGACAATTCTAGCCCCGCTGAAATTTTCCCGGAACTTCCCACATGTAAAATTGAGTTGGCAAAGACAAAATAAAACAAATAAAAACAATTTCGTACAGGAATTCTGGAAAATACCCCCAGTGTCCCCTGGAAAGTTTGCCACAGGGAGCTTCCCTCTCCAAGGAAAATTCTTACCTTGGGAAATCGCCAAAGTAGAGAATAACCCCTGCCCCCCCCCCCAAAAAAAAATGTCTGTATAATTACCAGTAACAAATATGCTGCTACACATACACAATGGGAAACTTTTGTAACTTACGGTCCTTTCCCAAGAGGCTGTGGGGGGGGGGGTCATGTTATCCGCAAAGGCGTAGTTATTGGATCCTTTCAAGTATGCTGAACAAAATGGCAATCTCAAAACTTTGATCAGACGAAACTACGGAAAAGGGGGCGTGGGAGGGGGGCTAGTTGTCGTCCAATCTTTTTTGTCACTTTAAAAGAGCACTAAAACTTTTGATTTATGATCAAAAGAGTTTTCTAGAATATCTTCCAATCTTTTACAGTTACTAGTACGATACGATCACCCCTGGGAAAAAATAACAACAAATAAACTCGCGTTCGTGATCTTTCTTCTGGCAAAAAATTTAAAATTCCTTATTTTTGTAACTTAATGGACTTCATATAGTTGGAATCAAATTGTTTTGAGGTTGAAAAATTGAATTGTTTGAAAAATTCCATTGTTTTGATGTATCTTTAGTAATTAAAACTCTGTCTCTTATAGTTAAGGTCAATATTTAGCAGCGTCGCTCCTTACTTACAGTTCGTTATCAAGAACTGTTTGATTTCTGAACGCTCCATTTCCCTAATTTAACTACTTTACAAAATCACAAAAGTTCCTTATCTAGAACTTCGTTATGTTTTATAGCACTAGTATTGTAATATAATATTGATACACTTACCCAGTATGACATCCCCCCTGAAAAATTGCCGATTCGTAAAAAAATGACAAAAATACTTATGTACAAACTGGTGTTGCATTTTGTAAAGACTTTTCTTAACTCTCCCCCCATCAAGCAAAAATCATGGATGCGGCTTTGTTTGGGATCCATTTCTGAAACTTTTATTCGCCGAGCTCAACTACCATCTAAGATAGTGAAAAGACCATCATATAGAATTTTACCTATGATTCCCATCATTTCAATGTTATGTTAACACATGTTAGATTTCTTACAGAAATATGCAAGCTGAACAGGAGATGCAATTGCCCCCCCCCCTAGATCATACAAAAAAAATATCGAATTTTGTATCTTCACTAAGAGAAACTAAAAAAAAAAAATCGTATTTTGTTCACTCTTTGAGGTTGAACCTTGCTTACAGTATGTGCAAAACCTTTCTTTTAAACCTAAGAATTTTCTAAACCTGAAAGATGAGTAGACAAATAATAGCTGCATCATGTCATAGGCAAGAAAATGGAAGCAGCAAACAAGGATAGAAAAAGAAGGTTTTTGTCTTGATGAAGAAGAACAACCGCAACCATCAGCAAAGAAGACAAAACAAGTGATAAGGCACATAAAGATATAAGAAAGCTTAGTTAAAAAATGGAAAAAGAAAACAACAAACTATATTATCTTTGACCATAATGGTAAAACAAGATGGATTCTGGAGGTAGTTCTATATAAATAGGCATTTAGCAAACCTAAGGGATTTAGCAAGGTCGTGATAAGAAAGCAAAGTCAGCTGGGTGTTATGTGATCCCAATCTCAGCCTTCTTCCAACCATTCTGGGATGATGCAAACATTGAAAAGTAGGCTTTAGGTAAAAAGATGAGAAGAGCAGAACTTGTGCTTTCTGGGTGAATTGTGTGTCATAATTTTGTTATTGATATAATGATGAACTGCCCAAAACTTTTAAAAATCTGTTTTCCGAACCGCAATATTGCAGAAAATCTAGCCTCAGGCAAAACCAAAACTGCACATCTTGTAAACGACATTATTGGAAAAGATCGTTTTCAAGTTTGTTTAAATACTAGTCGCTCATTTTATGACTAAAAAGTGCAGGGTATCAGTCTTATTAGTGTATGCCCCTGTAAAACCGGCTTATGGAGATATTAGTGACTCGGCTGAGTTTTATTTACAGCAACAGCAACAAATAGACAAGGTTTCGGGGAGAAATGCGGGATTTTTATTCGGGGATATTAATGCTCAGGTTCTTAGAAATAGATGATATCCCAGCCTAGGTAATTTTGGTGTAGAAAAAGAAAACAGTTATGGTTAGAGACTGAGGCAATTTTATAAGTGTAACAATCTAGTTATAACCAATACAGTGTTTGGGCACAAAATTGCCCATAAGTTAACATAGTATTCACATGATGGTTAGACAGCTAATCTTATTGATTATGCTATAGTAAACCGAAGACTAGTGGGATCGATACTAGATACTAGGCTATAGGAGTGCTGTAATCGATGTTAAAAGTAAAGATCACCATCTAGTAGTATATATGGTTATTCTAAAGCTGCAATTTAGGAAGGGTAACTACCTTCAAGGAAGCTATGACGTTGGTAGACTCCTGGTTGATAATTTGAGAGGAACTTCATACAAACAGTTGAATACTAAACTGAAGAATCCATAGTTGGACAGTGTAGAATGGATGAAATGATTTTAAGAAAATATTTTGTGACTTTAATAATAAAGTCACTGATGGTGAGTTATGAAAGAAAGTTAGAAACGGAGCTAAAAAAAAATTGTGAAAATGATATAGGTTTTATAGGGAGGAGCAGGCCTGTACAAATTATTTGAGTAATACATCATAGGCAAAAAAAAGAAATGTAAAGAAAGTGGAGAATACATTAAAATACGAATTAAGGAGGTGTGAAGTGAAGACCATAGATAAAATTGCCGTAGATCTAGAAAATTCAGCCAGAAGGCATTATGGTAAAATATTTTACTGGCATGTTAATAAATTGAAAGGGAATAGTCAAACTGGACTTAACCCAGTTAAAAATGGAACAGGGTCACAATTAGTGATATGAAAAGAGTTAAAGAAAGATAGGAAGAACATTTTGAAAACGTGCTAAACCAAGACAGAGTTACGGGAAAAGATACAGAAAAGAATGAAAAACCTTGTGACACTTTGAATATAAAGGAAGATTTACTTCGTAAGGAAGAATTATTGATAGTAGTAAAATGATTTAAAAATAACAAGGCCCAAGATACTCATAGTGTGGTATATGAGTTTTTTTTAAATATGGGGGTTATGAGGTTAGGGATAAGTCACTGAAGATTATGAATATGACTTTTGAAAAAAGGGAAGTACCTAGCGATTTTAGGAAAATTCTATATAATGCGATGAGAGTGAGTGTGGTAATCTTAGAGGGATTAGCCTGGTTTCTGTAGGAAGCAAATTACTTAGTACGCTGACACTTTTGAGACTTAGAGATGCTGTCGACAAAGTTATAAGAGAGGAAAAATGTGGTTTCCGGAAGGGTAAAGGATGTGTTGACCAAATTTTCATTCTTAGATCAATAATTGAGAAGTGACTGAGCCGAAAACCCCTTTATTCCTTTGTTTATAGATTATGAGCAAACGTTTGATCCAGCGGATAGAACAGCTTTAGCGAAGGTCCTATCCGTGTGTAAATTAAAGTGATTTGTAGTATGTACGAGAGTTACATTGCGATGGTTAAGGTAGGAAATGAGGTTAGTAGCTGGTTTAGTATTAAATCAAGAGTTTAGCAGGGTTGCGTTTTATCCCAATTTATATCGATAATTTTGAGGGAATTCGTTCTAAGGAGCACAGCAAAGAAGATGGGAGAAGACAGAATCAAATGAGGAAGTAAAACTCTCATAAACTTAGATGCTGCTGATGATTTAAGCACCCTAGATGAAAATGTTCAGAAAATGAATGAAGTTTTAGAGGTTTTGAAAGCTCAGGATGCAAGAATCGGTTTGAAAATCAGTATTAAGAAGACTAATTTCAAAATACTAGAAATACGTGAAGGTGAAGGGGTGATGCTGGGTAATGAGAAGATTGATCAAGTGGACAGCTTTACTTACACAGGTCATATTATTAGTAAGGATTGTGGGTGCAGCGAAGATGTTAAAAGTAGAATAGCCAAGGCCCAGGTGTTTTTCACAGTTGAAAAAAGTTTGAAATAATAGGAAGGTACATGCAAACCAAGATTAGAATATAGATTCGAATATTGGAGGCTACAGCGATGACAGTAGTCAAATGTGGTTCTGAAGCGTGTGCGTTCCGAAAAACCGCGGAGGATTTGCTAGATATTTTCCAGAGAAATGGCCTACGGATTATTCTAGATAGCCTACCCGACTGGCTAACCGTATTTGAGACAGTGAGTCAACGAAAAATTTGATTCAATCCCGCTTTCCAGGGCTATAATGAGAGAAAGAATGAAATGGCTAAGACACTCTCTGTGGATGAAGGATGACATACTGCCAAAGATTGTCTTGTCAGCCAACCGTACAGGGTCAAACGAAAAGCAGGTCGTCCCTGAACGGGTGGGAGGATGTCGTAAGGAAAGATTTCAGGGAAATGGGAAGTTGTTGAGAAGGATTAAAAAGGGAGGTTTTGAATAGATTGGGATGGAGGATGAGCCTGCGTAGCTGTGGTGGCCTCAGGCGGTTTGGTGCTACAATGTGTTGTTCGTAGTAATAGTAGAGTAATAGAAGATTTTGCCTAGGGCGCGAGAGAGATCACATTGATGAGCTCCCACCACTTGAAAGGATCTTTTGATTCTCATTGGTTTTGGCTGTGTAACCACTTATTATGCTATAATACTTGAGTCTATATATAAAATAATTACTTGAACATTACTTTCAATAATATTCCTAACGCCTCCTCAAATATTAAAGTTGTTTGTATAAGAGTGCTTCGAAACAAAGGGATCATTCGTTTTATTTGCTTTTCAAAATAAAATTGTGGTAATCCTGCAAGAAGACTACTTCTAAGAAAGAAAATTTGTAATGACAAGAGAATAGTACCATTACATTCCCTTATTATCATTCCTCCTCGCAACAATATTGGAGGGCAGCCCACAAATATCCTTAAGCAATATACTTCTCGGTCGTTTTTTTTTTCGTTTCTTGATGCGTCGTATTTCTTTCTTAATAGCTAGCTGTATTTTTGATCCGTCGAAAGCATTTTGACATCAGGAATTCCCTCTCCCACCTACGCAATTATCCACCCGTCTTCCTCCATAATAGATGATGAGAAGTTAAAGGTCCCTTTACGTATTTTATCGACCATCAGGTCAATCAATCAACTTGGTTAAATGTAACTTTAAAGTAAGTGTCTATATTAATAATTTGTTTTACATGAACTGAGTGTCTCCTTAAGAACGAACACGCCACCGCGTGGCATTGCTGCTTCCGAAACTGGGAGGCTCAATGTATACTTTTTCAACAAATCTTATATCGATTGGCAATCTCAGAATTTTCAATTGATAACATATTTGTCCTCTCTGGGCAAAAATAATAGTTTGGTACCACAAAAAAAAGTAGAAAACGCCACTTTGCTGTCACATAGTTTTATTGGCTACGTAAAACAGCACTTACTTTTAATTGTCGTTCAAATGAGCCGTCTCCCGATTTTCTAGGACCAGTGGTTCGAAATGATATCACAGGGGAAAAATAAATAAACAAACAAATAAATAAACATGAGCAGTGATCTGCCTTCTCGAAAAAGAAGCAAAATTCCTCGATTCTGTAGAGGGGAGCTTGAAACCTTTACACAAGAGTTATATAACGTGATGAATTTAATGGTTTGCTTTTGATCAAGATCACTTGCCCTCTTGAGCTGATCTCCCTTTTTTCGAAAATCAGGCAAATATTCAGAGGCTCGTAGCATCTGGTTGGTAACATTGCGCTCGATGATTTTTACTCATTTGGAATTTTCATTAAAATCAGACTCTTCTTATGTATATTTTTATCAAATCTTCTTTTTAGAGCATTGGTTGCAATAAGCCCAGGAACTGTTTGACTAGGCCCATAGACTAGGCAAAGAATAAAAAGCCCGGTTAATAGAGATGCAATCATTGTTGCAGCAATAAGAAAAATAGATGAGCATATTGTTTTTAGCTATATATGCCCCCACTAGGAAGGGGGGGGGGAGGATTGTCACGGATGCAACCAATACATTTGAAAAGAGCGTTGAATATAAATCATATTCTACAACAGAAAACAAAATCGTTGAACAAATACAAGGCGCTGATCCCCAAAAAAACTCCATAGTCCGTAAAGGAGTGGGAAAATACACATACTATTTGAATACTAACACATAAACAACAATAAAGAGAGAGAGAGAGAGAGAGAGAGAGAGAGAGAGAGAGAGCGAGAGAGAGAGCGAGAGAGAGAGAGAGAGAGAGACATTGAAAGGGCTAGTGCCATTTTTAAGAGTCGACACTCCCCCCAGAGTGCCAAGGACAAGGGTTGTAAGTTATGCCCTGGGGCATATAAGGTTTTATAGAAAGCGTTTTAGTAGAAACTTCAAAAAGGGCTGATTCGATTAGAAACTGAAAGGGCTATTGCCCTTTTTAATAGTCAAAATTGATTGGGCGGCAACTAGCCCCTCTCTCACGCATATTATTTCCCCAAACACATCCAATCAAAATTTTGAGATAGCCATTTTGTTCAACCTAGTTGGAAGTTCGGGAAATTAGGTCTTTGAGGATGACAACCCCCCCCCCCCCGACACCCCCAGAACAAGGTTTGCAAGTTATACCCGGGGGCATATAAGGTTTATATAAAGCGTTGTCGTAGAAACTTCAAAAAAGGCTCCTTCCATTGAAAACTGAGAGGGCTAGTGCCCTTTTTAATAGTCAAAAGTGATTGGAGGGCAACTAGCCCCCCTCTCACGCCAACCATTTCCCCGAACACTCCAATCAAAATTTTGAGATAGCCATTTTGTTCAACGTAGTTGAAAGGTCCGGAAATTATGACTAAGGATGACAAACCCCCACAGCCCCTAGGGAAAAGGTTGTAAGTTATACCCTGGGGTTATATGAGGTTTTTATTGAAAATTTTGCCATTTAAACTTCAAAAAAGGCTCATTCAATTGAGAATTGAGAGGGCTAGTGCCCTTATTAATAGTCAAAAGCGATCGAAGGGCGAATGCTCCCCACGCCCATTATTTCCCCAAACACTTCTGATCAACATTTTGATACAGCCATTTTGTTAAACGTACTTGGAGGGTCTAGAAATAACATCTTTGAGTATGACACCCCCCCCCCAAAGCCCTCGGGGCTAAGGTTGTAAATTACGCCTTGGGGGCATATAAGGTTTTTAAAGAAAGCGTTGTCGTAAAAACTACAAAATGGGCTCATTCGATTGGAAATTGAGAGGGCTATTGCTCTATTTAATATTCGAAAGTAATCGGAGGGGAAATCACTCCCCCCCCCCACGGCCAACATTTCCCCAAACATTTCCGATCAACATTTTAATATGGCCATTTTGTTCAACGTAGTTGAAAGGTCCGGAAATTATGCCTTTGAGGATGAACCCCCCCCCCTTATAGCTCTCAGGACAAGGGTAGTAAGTAATGCCCTCGGGGGTATATATGGTTTTATAGAAAGCGCGGTTATATAAAATTAGGAGGGGGCTCATTGGATTGGTAATCAGACGCTCTAGTGCTCTTTTTAAGAGTCAGTGTGATCGGAGGGCAGCTATCCCCCCCAAGCACGTCATATCGTCCCGAAATGCATCTAATAAAAAATTTTTAATAGCCATTCTTTTCAAAATAGTCTAAATATCATATAACATGGTTTTTGGGGTTGAAAAAAAACCCCGAGATTAGGGGCAAGGGATATAAATTATTTCCAGGGGGTATTTAAGGTTTTTATGGAAGGGATGGTTGTTTAATTTTAGAAGAGTCTCATTTGGTTCAAAATAGAAAGTTTTGGTTCATTTTTAAGTGTCAAAAGTGATGGATGGCATTTAGCCCCCCTCTCGTACAATCCTTCCTTTCACAATATGTATCTAATTGAAATTAACAGATATCTATTTTATTCAAGTCAAAATGATTTAATATCAAACAGCCCCCTCCCCTCCACGCTCAGCATTTACCTTAACACCTCCAATCAAAATCTGGAGATAACAATTATATTCATCGTAGTTGAAGGTTTTAGGAATTATGTCTGTGAGGATTACAACTCCCCCACCCCATACTCTTAGGGATAGCGTTGTAAGCTATGCCCTTGGGGCATATAAGGTTCTTATAAAAAGGGTGGTCTATATGCTTTGGAGGGGACTCATCGGATTGGTAATCATAAGTTCTAGTGCCCTTTTTAAGAGTCAAAGCGATCAAAACACAGCTACCCCCCCCCCACACACACACACACAAACACGTCGTGTTTTCCTGAGATGCCTAAGATATAACTATAGATATTTTGAGACAATCCTTTTATTCAAAATAGTCCAAATATCATGTAACAATGCTTTTGAGGTTGATACAAACCACCAGAGCCTGAGGGCAAGGGTTATAAGTTATGCCCCTGGGGCATTTAAGGTTTTTATGGAAGGGATGGTTGTATAATCTTTAGAGGTGGCTCATTTGGTTGAAATTAGAAGTTCTGGTTCCCTTTTAAGAGTCAATAGTGATGGAGGTCGAGTAGCACCCCCACCCAACTACTCCTCTTTTCACCAAATGCATCTGATTGTAATTCAGCGATGGCAATTTTGTTTAAAATAGTCCAAAGAACATATAACAATGCTTCCAGGGTTGACACAACCCACCAGATCCTTGGGGCAAGGACTTTAATTCATGTCCTGGGGACTTAAAAGTTTTATGTGGAAAGAGTGGTCGTGTTAAATTCAGACGGGTCTCATTTGATTTTAAATTGGAAGTTATAGTGCCTTTTTAAGATTCAAAGTGCTTTGAGAACCCCCCCCCCATGCCCATCATTTCCCATAGCAAATACCCAAACAAAGTTTTGAGACATCAATTTGTTCAGCATTGTTGAAAGGTTCAGTAATTATGCGTAGCAATAGTTGTAGTAGCAGTAGTGCTATTAGGAGCAGTATGCAAATAACACCTTTTTTTCAACATCCCCTTCAACACCGTGAAATTTTTAACTTAATGCCATCAACCGGTCCTGAAGCATTGCTGATATGTCCTCTTGACAACCTTTATTGGCTATAGTGTTTCGATTATTTCAGTACAATTACTATATTGCCCAAAATTTTCGCCTTAATACCTTTAGGCTTATTAGTTGTATTAGTAGCACCAGTGAATATAGTAATAGCAATAGGAGTACAGTTAGTAGTAGAACTAGTAATAGTAGCAGTAGTGAGCAAGCGTTGTAAGTTTTAATTTCATACACGAAACTGCTGCTAAGATATTGTTGATATGCTCTTTTGACAACCTGCATATGGATGGCAGGTTGTCATCCGTACAACAGAAATATTCTCTGGAAATTTCATACCTTCATAGGTTGTGGATTTTGAGCTAACCAGAAGACACTGTGTGTATTCATTTTATGCTACTTCTACGGTTGCTGTAACTGATGACACTAATGGCATTAAGTTGAAACTTTTAAGGAAAGTTTAGGAGGAGTTTCAATTAAACGAAACACCTATGTGCATGCAGGTATTAAAAGGGCATATAGCCACTATAGGGCATATAAGAACATAGGCAGCGATGCTCTGTCATAACTAGTAACATCATTTATATTTTAAAGGAGCTAATTTGATTGAAAATTTAAAGTTCTAGTGCCCTCTAAATAGTCAAAAGTGAGTGGAGGGCAATCAGCCATCCTGTTTAGCTCATAGTTTTCCAGACACTTCCAATCAAAATTTTAAGACGGCAATTTTGTGAAGCAAGATGTTGACAGCAAGAATTGTCTAGTAACTATATCTCTAGGATTATTGGGTAGGTCAACCCCCCACAGTTATCTAATTTGCTTAGTTAAATTGTTAAATGTTGCTTTAAAATTAAACAAACACACTGTTTGTATGCTGGTTCGGTATTTATATATAAACATATATATATATATATATATATATATATATATATATATATAATATATATATATATATATATATATATATATATATATATATATATATATATATATATATATATATATATATATATATATATATATATATATATATATATATATATATATATATATATATATATATATATATATATATATATATATGTATGTTTGGGGGTTAAGTATAGTGCGACTGCATGCAAAATGTAACCTAACCAAAATGCCAACTAAATATTTATTAAAATATAGCTACAATGTAGTTTTCCACTGAGCTGAAGCTAATTGTCTCCATATACAAACAGTAATAAAACTGGTTATTGTCTGACTAACAGATAAGCACCAGTAGCCTAGTTTTAATGCAGGATCACCAAAGTGTTATTTCTGCACGATTTTTCCGCTTTCGAAGGAAACACTGCAATATCAAAGGCATGGGGTGTATCATAGAGTAAAAATTTGAAAGTAAAAAAACGCACGGAACTTGTCTAAAATATAAAACACTCTCGAGAACTTGTATTGCGAATACACGGTTTTTCACGCTGTCTATACCAGACAAGAACCTTCGACTCGTTGAGAAACCACATTATAGTTTTCTTTGTTAATTAAATATTTAGTTGGTATTTGATTAGGTTACGTTATTTTAGGTTACACGCACTGGGCGGCCTCCCTTCCAAAATTCTTTGTGGTAGTTTTCATAAATTTGTTACTAAATTCATATTTTCTTTTATTTCATTAGCATTCACCAAAATTCACTTCTCGAGTGTGTTTTATGTAATATACAAGTACCAACTGCACCATTTAATTTACCATTCAATACTCATTTAAAACATAATAATCACTGCTGCCACAATCACTCCTAAGCACCACCACCTCCATAATGACCAAGCCCTAGGCTACACGCAAGTTTGCTTATTTTGTTTGTTGTTCTTTTTCATGAAATTGACTTTATTCGGCACTATGAACGATTTGTCAATGAATAAAATGCACAGCAGATAATGGCAAACCCACAAAATCATCAAACGTTTGTTCATACCCTAGCAATATCTAGCCCCATTCGGGAAGGGTGGGATTCAATTGTGACGACCTCGATTATTATGGGGGAAAGAGCATTGAACACAGTCTAATGTTGGGTTATATTCCTTCTTGTCCTATGTCTTATCTCATCTGACCTCTGCACCATAATGTAGCCTACCTTTAACGTGGAAACGCTATATAGCGTAGGCTAGCCGCCTACTTGTCGTAATCTAAGAAAACCTGTTAACAATGCGTGGTAAAATTTTAGAAGAGGGCTTTTAGGTATCTTTGACCTATTTCAGTTAGATGGATGAAACTTTCAGGAATGTTTCGTCAAAGCTCCTATGAAGTATATGCCGGTACTTCTATGTTAAACACACTCATTGCATAGTGCTAGTTTGGTTAATGCTAATGAAATAAAATAGGATGAATATATAGCCTAATAGTTTAGAAACAAATTTGGGCTATATATTTGCAGATTAGGGGTGGGGGGGGGGTAAAGCATTGCATTTATAAGTAACGTAACCTAACCTAGGTACCTTTTTCTCCCCCGAAATCCCAAAAAACAACTGTTGAAATATTGCCAAAGCATTGAAAACCCCGCTAAGCATTCATAACTGTATAGCAGTGTCTTGAATTAACCCATACAAAAGGGGTTTTCTGTCGCGTCTCCAGTTTGACATATATAAAAGAGTGCGTTTAACATAAAAGTACCTATATGCCTTCGCCTCTTACCCCTCCAAATGGCACAGGCCTTCGATGAGCTTGCAAAAACTTTGCGTTATAAAAATGAAACTTTTAGAAAAAGATCTAAAGCAAACATAAGGTCACTAAAGTGTTTTCAACCTCATGACTTGGCTAAATGCTGATTTATAAGCATTTAGAATTCTACCCAATGATCTAAAATAGCCCTAAGGTTTGCATTTCGTATCAACAGATATCGTTTCAACGCCTATGAACAAGCTACGTACCTCATTGTTAGGAACTATTTCTTTGCACTTTTATCCAGTTTATAATACGGATCTCATATCCAAAATTGCTCCCAATTCACAACAAACAACGACTAATACAGCATCCAAAGTTGCAGTGTCACACACTGCAGAAGATAACGCCGTGGGGCATAGCCATTGTCGAAACTAATTAATGTCTGCCGAAGCAGGTTTTAAATACATTAAATGATTCGTTAAGCGTACACTATCCGTTGAAATTATTACTAGATAAATATTCCGAGTTTCAAGCAACATTTTTCGCATATTAGTGAAGTCACTAGCCTGTTATCAAACCGTTCAAGGCAATGAAAAGTAGGTATAAAAAACGAGTGAACATTTTTACTACAAGGTGAAACTCTAAAAAAAAAAAAATCTGATGTCAACACTTACATTAAAAAGATCTATCTTATTCAAATCCAGATTTGATACTTGTCTGTTAAATGGAACACACCAAATAAAGGTGAAGTTAGGTTAATCCTAATGAAAGATAACAAAACATGATGATAATATAAAACTTTTATACTGGTATATCTTTCTACGCAATTTGGTTTGGGTATACCTTTTCCTGTAGGCTCCTATTCAATCATTTTGGTCTTCTGAGAGGCTACTAAAGGGGGAGAACATGTGTCTGGGAGGTCCTATTAATATTTCTTGGAATTGACCGGCACAAAGTTCAGGCCACAAAAAAGGCATCATACTACCACAATCTAAAAATATTCCTACTTTATTACAACACAATGTCACCAGAAGCGACCTTTTTTGTTGTATTTTGTTGCAGCAATCCATGGATTTTGTGTGAAGTTTTTCAACAGATAATAAGGAGCAGCATCAAAACTTAAAATGAACAGGAAACTATTTCGTAATTTTTAAGATGCTTCCCCACTTCAATCCCTCATTCTTTACGTTAAAGTTTGACTTTGTATCCCGATTCTTCAAGAGCTAATGTTCAAACAGAAGAGCCGTTGAATTGGAATACGAAGTTTTTGAAACCCTAAAATACTTTAGCATAACGAGCAAGGGTTTGAGCAGGGGGTAGCTGCTCCCCTTTTCAGCTTCATTCTCCTAAGCACCTCAGCCTCGTGTTTACGGGATAGTTGATGTTCGTTTAAGTTTTAATGTTCATTCTGATAAGATGGGAATTTTTTTTTCTATCTAATCTCACAAGAAAAATTATGACCTACTTTGACTTACTTGACTCAGATCTCCTGCCGGGCGCTGCTTGGCGTAGATAGTGACGTCTGCGTGTCCAGATAGATTATGGATTCATGTTTATTTGTTATGTTTCCCAGGGGTGATCTTGTGGAGCCAACAGTTCTAAAAGTTTGAAAGAGGACTCTTTGGATCGGAAAGCCAAGGTTCTAGTGCCTTTTTTAGTGACCAATAAGATTTTGGCGTAGAAAAGTTATGTTTTTTTACCATTTTTTCGCGACAAACTGTGATTTTGCCTCACAGAGGACCAAGTTGCCATCAATTGGCAATTCTTAGGCAACCAATTGATTTGAATATATCTAAAAATAACATCTTGAGAAAATGGCTTGTAAATGCAATATCTGAGTCACTGAATGGGGCATTAAGCCAGACTTTCATGGAAAGTTTAGGCATATATAAAACTTTTTGAAATGTCACTGGGTGCATGCTGGTTGTCAAAAAGGAACAGCAATATCTCAGGAACGGGTAAGTTAAGTTGAAACTTTCAGGGTTATTACTACTACTACTGCTGCTGATGTTAGTAGTCTGGAACTTAATTAAAACTATTTTAGCGCATCCAGATTGTCAAAATGGCACATATGCAAAATCCCAGAAATAGAACAGTATATTGAGTAGAAACTTTTAGGGAAAGCTTATGTTGCTATAAAATTAAATTAAAAGGCACCATGTTCAACCTGGTTGTCAAAAGGACGTCTCAGTAGTATCTCAGGAACGGCTGAGGGTATTAACTTGAAATTCTCAGGGATAGAACTATTACTACTGCTACTAATAATTCTGAAAGTGCATCCAGATTATCAAAATAGCATATATAAAATGTCTCCGGAGAGAGTCGAGAAAGTCAAACAGCGTTATCATAATGATGAAGATTGTAGACAAGCAATTACTGAGGGAGCCAAACACAAGTTCAAGGATCGGTATGATAATGATGAAGATTACCGAAACAATAAAAGAAAAAAAGAAAAGCAAAGGTATTCAACCGATCAGGCATATCGAGAAGTAAAAATTGAGCCAAAAACATCAAGGAGCGTTATCACAATGGTAAAGTTTTTAGAGAACCAACAATTGAGCAAGCCAAACAAAAGATCAAGGAGCGCTATCACAATGATGAAGATTACCGAAACAAATATAAGAAAAAAGTTGGTACTAGAATAATGGGTAGATACTCGGATGACAAAAGCTATAATGAAAAAATCAAAACCTCTGCGAGGTTGTACCAAAGAAAGTCTAAGAAGATGGCAAAAATGCAGGCTGATCTTCGTAAATTGAGAAACATTTTACGAATGTTTTACCAGGATTATGAAAAATATTCAAAGTTACAGATTAAAATTCTCTTTGAAAGAGCGGATGTTGTTGAAAAGACTGGAAATTCTCTCGAAAAATTTCATAGTAATATCCAAAAGAAGTGTTGTATGTTTAATGAAAAGCTTCCAAGGTATGGACTGGTAACTGTGGAACAGTTTACAGATGCAATGGAAAATATTAGACAGCACTGTGAATATACGGAGGCGTACTTCTTTTAAAATTTGTATATTGATTTTGAAAGTAGCAACCGCAGTTTTTGTAGCATTAATAAAAATATATATACAAGCATACCTATGAACAACGAAGGGAAAGCAATGTTTTTCAATTATGAAAAAAACGAACCTGTTAGGGTTATTAGCATATCGCCTGAAAGCGGTTTTGCCGAATCTGTTTTTCCAAAAACGGGAGAAAAACGAGTTTGAAAATTTTGACATTTGTATCTCAGAATCGGCAATAGCTAGAGCGTTGATTTTTTTTTCAAAATTAAGAAGAAAAATCACTTATATCATTGTGCTTATTTTTATTGGCCTAAGGTGAGCCTTTCCTGAGATAAAACAGAATGAATATCAGTTTCGGCAAAACCACCTGAAAATTCCGGAACACAGGTAAGATATGGCAAAACGGAATAGGCTCAGCATGAATTAGAAATGCGACTTTCGGCAAAACATATTTCATCTCATAGACAAATTTTAATTTCGACAATTAACTGGGAGTTTTACAATAAAATGTAACAAAAGATCAGTGGGAGGTCTCACTTAGCAACAAGCTTCTCGGAATTTCTGGTTTTAACCTTCGGAGCATTAACGGCAGAGGCTGCTTTGGGACACGCTGTGATTTCAGCTGAAGTACTAGGTACCTCAGCTCTGTTACAACTTCTATTAAGACTTTTCACATATGCCACATCTACTGCTGGCATGAAACGGTAAAGCGATTCTACGTCTTTTATTTTTGCTGTTGGCAACTCAACTACTGTACTAGAAGGTACAGGAGGCAGCAACCTTTCCACAACATTCACTGCTGACACATTGGGCAATGGCCTCCTTGGGCTGGCATATGTTGCAATCAGTGCTATAGAAGGAATAGTATTCGCCAACGACGTTTTTTAGAACACCCTTTGCATAGTCTTTGCTTAAACTCTAGTAACTTCACCTTTGAAAATGGCACTAAACTATGCTTATAACGTTTGGACGTCTCGGCGTAATAAAAAAACTTCTGTTTGGTCATTTGAATAATGACAAACGGGTCACGGGGCCGAACAATCAAAAGCTTTTTTGTCAAGTCTAGTAGCGAAAAGACTTCCTTGTGCTTCAAAGACCTCTCAATGACGCTGTGAAAAACATCGACCTTCTGAATCGTGGAGTGGCCAGGCTCAGAAAACTTCATTGTTATACTCTGGACGTGTGCATTCTTCTTCAGGATGTCTTGCATCATGTAGCTCATTATTTGATAACGATTTTAAGGCACACATGAATCTGACCATGTAACCAACTTTCTGATGTCAGGATAGGTAGTAAAAACCTTATCAAGGATAGCACGAAGACCACTGGCAATATCATTTCCACTTCTACCAGCAAGACATTCTGACCACAAACAACAATAAACTTTCTTGATTAGCTCTCCTGTCTGTCTGCGAAAGGTAAGAATAGCAGTTAAGTTAAAGCAAGTGATCTTCCTTTTGTAAAAAAAGGATAAACATCCCCCTTTGGCAAAGAAAAAACTTTTCCATATCAAAACACAATACGGGGTCATCCGAAGTGCTGTCCTTATCTCTTTCTTCTTTGCTTTCTAGTTTTCCTTTCACATGTTTTGCTTGAGGAGGTTTTGACCTCCTCAGATAATTCAGTACCATTTTGTTCAGCCACCTTTTTTTCTTCACAAAAATCGCATCTGTCAGTTTTAGGAACATGAAATGCAAGATTAAATTCACAATTGAAAACTTTTCTGTACATGTGTTCCTTGAGAGGCAACTTACCATCTTCCGCACACTTACTTTCATACAATGAATGCATTTTGCTTATATTGAGTGAAGGGTCGAGGAACCTTCTGTTGGTTTTGGCACGACAGTAATGAGATTCAATGGTTGGGAAGCTTTCAATGTGCTTTCTTATGTATGCGAGATCCTCTTCTTTACTTTTATTCACAGGATTCTGTGGTACACTAACAGGAGGTGCTCCATCACTTGATAACTTATGGGCATAATGTATCCGCTTATCATCGATGTCTAGGGTAGCAAAATAAAATCCTTTGCAGACCTCCACAGTTTCTTACGAACTGACAGGTAAAAGTGGAATGTATGCTTCCGCCGAGTCTCTCTTTTTTGTTCCTTTTTTTAGGTAAAGGTTTTGTTGTTTTCAAATAGTACATCCTTTTGGAATCTTTTGACAATGCCCAAAAGTTTTTAAACACAATTTGACGACCAGTCTCCGAGAAATGTTCAAAACATCTGAAAGGACACGAATGAGGGCAATTAAAGGGTTTCAGTTCCTTCTCCTTTCCATGTACTTTTTTGGTAACAGGGTTCAGATAAACATTTCCAGAGTTTGCTGCATTCTTTATCTGATTTTTCACCCACTTTTCCTTGTTATTTAACCTCTTTCAAACTTTTTTGGATGCATTATTTCTCGTTTCTGTACCATCATTTCCTTCTGTGGTTGGAGACATGCTAGCAGAAGCTGTTTCACTGATTTCTCTGGTAGCCTCTGGTTCACTTTCTGTTCTATTACTTGTCCGAGTAGTAGGATAGCTGGACTGGCCAGCGTCTTCGCAGAGTGCAGTACTTTCGACTTCTGATGAAGATCCCTTACTGGGTGGAGATTCGGGATCACTTTCCACTTGGGGGAAATAGATCGATTTAGAATCATCATTTGAAGACAAATATTCGGGCCTAAAAAAGAAAGCTTTATGTTAACCCATGTAACTGGACCATTTTCTAAGAATGATTTTAATGACACAAACTAGTTCCACGCCCTTTCATTAGCCTACACACAGATAGGTCAAAGAGCAATCTCCTCATCTGTTTCCTTGACTGAAATATTTGACCCAGCTTTTTGTGCTAGTCTAGAACACTAATGTGTTTCCTACTTGGGGAGCTAGTCCTGATTCAGCTGGCAAACATCTTCCTAAATGGGATGTTCATGTCAATATTGCATTCATGTGTCTTCCTAACTCTGATGAACACCCCAGATAGGCACTGTGATCCAAAATGCATTAAACCATGATAGGGGTTTGTGACTTCTTTTTATACTGGTTTACCACAGGAAATTGTTATTGCAAGTGGCTCCTCAAAGTTTTATTAAACTGAAAGAAATAAAAAACAATACGTTATATGTTATATACACCCTTATTCTTCGGGAGTCACGTTAAATAACAGTTTTCCTGTAGTAAATCATCATAAAAAAGAAGCCTTTAACCCATTCCTAGGTTTAATATATTAAGGATCACAGTGCCTATCTAGGGTGTTCATCAGAGTTAGGAAGACACATGAATGCAATATTGACATGAACATCCCATTCAGGAAGATGTTTGCCAGCTGAATCAGGACTAGCTTCCCAAGTAGGAAACAGATTAGTGTTCTAGACTGTTTTCTGCCCATGAACCTTCATTAGCACCTCCTTTAGAACTGTGGAAGCAAACTTCAATTAATGCTGCTATACATACTTCTGTCTCAAAATATCTAATTCTTACCTGTCTGTTTCAAAAATATCTAGGGAAATCGACATTTTCAATCTCTTGGGCCTCATAATTATATCTTGTTCATCAAGATAAGAAAGATCGTCTTCTTCTTCTCCACGGTCGCGTTGAGAAAATCAGCAACTTTCGGCAAAACGGACCATGCTATAATCCCGAATGCGATTCGGCGAAACCGCTTTAAATAAATCGAAAAATATGCGATTCGGCAAAGGAGAACTGCAAAATACAGGCAGTTAGAGACGTCTTACAGCAATGTCAATTAGACCATTCGAAAGGAGATTTTTTTTACACAAGATGGCGTTTGTAACTCAGTTTCGCCAAAAATTGTTATTTTCGGCAAAACCGCTTTCAGCCGAATATGTCTTTATAAGACTGATGACTTAGAACAAATTCCTGGAATTACTCTTCAAGAAAAAAGTATTTCTAACTGTGTTTTCAACAATTCTGTTTGTTCTACTGAATATTTGGCAAAAAATGCTATGTGTTGTAGAATAAGCTGCACTGAAAAGTCCAAGAAAAATACTGAAAAATATTCTGAAACTATAACTGACAAGGACATTATGAGGGCTGAACTCATCTATAACAATTGAAGTAAACATTCTAAAAAAAAAAAAAATTGGGCAGCCTATTACCTGATAATGTCATCCTGATATCTGCAAGCTCTATCCGACGGATATTGAATTATGTCAAATTCTTCCTAAATCCTTGAAAATAATCTAGCATTAAAATTTTAAACTGACAAAATGGTTAATTTCTACCTTGACGGCTTGGATTATTGTGAAATCAATTACAGAGACACAAGAAAGCATGGGCATTCGTTGTACTGTAGCCCAAACGAGGGATGTGAGAGCTTTTTGCGGTCTCTGAGGGTACTAGCTCTACATTTTCATGACCTGTTTCCTTAATAGTGTATATAAGGCAGCATCAAAATCTAAGATTATACAACAAATTAATCTAATAAAAGTCGAAGGTTGGTAAAATTAGGTTAAGGAACGAACAGTAGCCGATAGTAATTGAGGTAATAAAAGAAATCATTATATAGATGATTATTTTAATCATATTCGTTAATCCGGGTTGCAGCGGTAGCTAGCAACCTAGTAAGAGACGATCACGTCCAATGTTAAGAAATATAAAAACCCATAGTTCCTAACAAAGGAGTCAGATCAAAACAAAAAGTACACCATTGGAACCGCCTTGTCCGAAACGCCTGTATAGGAAACTTTCTGTCCCTCGGCTTGAACAGCAAGGGAAATATATTGGCTTGAAAATCAAGAAAATTGACTTTAACCACGTTATTCTCCCCAAACGGGATATTTTTTTCTTTTTTCTTTTTTTTTCTTTTCCACAGATAGCTTGGCACTGGAACATCGTAGAGGGTTGTTCAATAGCTCATTTTAAAGAAAATTAATTGGGTTAAAAATCTATAGTAACTAAAATAAATTATTTCTAAAAGAGAATAAATTTTTCCACCAAAAACTGCATTTTTGATGTCTTTTCACACTGCAGTCTTTCAAACATAATCGTATACCAGCGGTAAGATTTGAACCCACGCCTCCGAAGAGACTGGTGGCTAACACCAGTGTCTTGGACCACTCGGCCAGGCTACCTCTCATAAATAAATATATATGTGAATTTGGGTTGCAGCATTACATTAAAAGACGATCACTGAAATAACAAACCATTCCATACATTGGACTTAGTTAGCTACTTGATTGTTTTAATTTCGTCTCTTACTATTTAAAAGAAGAAAAAGCCGTAGGCTTTTTCCTGTTTGTATTTATAGTTAAAAAACGAACTCAAGTCCAAAGAAACTGAACACTGTGGTTCATTCATATTATTTTCATTATTTTAGCTAGAATGTAAATAAACAAGTTTCTTTTTTAAATTTTAAATTGAAAAGATAGTGCTTTTAATTCAACATATTAAAAGTTCTCCGAGACGGGGAATCGAACCCCCTTCTCCCAGGTAACAAGTGGCCATACTTACCATTAGACTATTGAAGACTTATAAAATAAAAGCTACATATAAGATATGATAATAATTTTTTAATCCGGGTTACATAAAGGCTCGATCATCGAATTTTTACATTAAAGAACAAACTTTAGTCCATAGTTTATATTAAAGGACGATCATTAGAAAATCCGGGTTGCAGCGGTAGCTAGCATTTACAATAAAGAACGACACCTAGCCCATGTTAACTAAAATATAAATAGGGATTATGTAATTTCCATCAGTATCATGGCTGCAGAGGTGTCTGAAACCTAGTAAAGAACAAACCATTACAATAAAGAAAATTTCATGTTAAAGATTGATCATTGATGCCATAATCATAGTTTGTAGCCAGGTCGTCTCTTACTATTCTAAAGAAGAAAAAGCCGTAGGCTTTTTCCTGTTTTTATAGTAAAGAACGTACTCTAGTCCATAGTAAATGAAAAATAAATCGTGATTGCTACGGTAGTGGCAACCTAGTAAAAGACGAGCAGGTAAATGAGGACTATTTAAATTTCGTCGGATATACCTGAAATCCAGTAAAGAACAAACCACGGCGCATAGTAATTTATATAGAAAATCAATCTGGACAGCGAGAATCAAAACAGGTCAAAATTGAAAATGATAGCGATGATGATTGGGTTTGTGATTTTGACATAGATAAGGTCACCAATGCCTACCATAACCTTGTAAAAAAGTTTTAATGATATGTATTTCATAATGACGAAAGATAAGCCGAGGTGTTACGAAGCAAACAAATTGAAAATGATAGCGATGATGAAAGGTCCAGTAATCCGGGTTGCAGCGGTAGCTAGCAATCCGGGTTGCAGCGGTAGCTAGCAACCTAGTAAGAGACGATCACCTCCAATGTCAAGAAATATAAAACCCCCCAACTCCTAAAAACAGAGTCAGATCAAAACAAAAAGTACACCATTAGAACCGCCTTGTCCGAATCCTCTATAAAGGAAACTTACCGCCCTTTGGCTTGAATAACAAAGAAAATATATTGGCTTGAAAATCAAGAAAATTGACTTTTACCACGTTATTCTCCACAAACGGGATATTTTTTTCTTTCCGCTTTTTCTTTCTGCTCAGCTAGCTGGGCACTGGAAAATCATAGAGAGCTGTATAATAGCTCATTTTAAAGGAAATTGCAACATCTAGTCACTTTTGTATTTAAAAATAAAATACTTTTTAAAGTAGAATCAATTTTGTCAAAAAAATTGCATTTTTGATGTATTTTCATACTGCAGTCTTTTCAAAGATATTTGAATTTTGAAGCAATAAAACAGTCCATGTAATGAACTCTATAGTAATAATAGCTACTTGTCTCAATAGTAACCGAAACTCCTGGAACCAAAATTTTCTTTTTTGGCTTAATCGCTAAAATTATTATGTAAACTGCAAAAATATTTATGATGCCTAATCAGTAATAGTAATTTTTTAATTTAAACAACAAAAATACATGAAAATTCTAAAATTAGTTTTGCTTTTTGTCTCCTGGAAGAAATTTTTTTTTCATCTCAGTTCAAATTTATTATTGTATCCTGGAACCAAACTTTTTTTGGTTTGTAACTCGTAAAGTACATTCCATATTATTGTCTCATAATTGCAATTATTTTAGTTTTCAGTCCAGAATCACTAAACTTATTATGTAAACTGAAAAAATATTTATGTTGTCTAACAAATAATACTAATTTTGTAATTAAAACAATATAAATACATGAAAATTTTAAAATTATTTTTGTTTTATGCTAGGTTTTAGATACTCGACACGGGATTTTGTGTGCTTAATAATTTTAAACCTTGAAAAAATATGGTCTCACGCGAGTGGAAAAAAGAAAGAATAACCAAAAACAATATCAAAATAGAACAATCCAAATTTCTACTAATAGAAAACTTTACTACACAAAAAATAAAGCTAACATCCTGAAATATCAGAAAAGTTTATTTAAAAGATTACAATAAAAAACGATCATTGGAATAACAAAAATTGCATACCTTTGGAATTAGCTAGCTACTTGATTATTTGAGACTCGTCTCTTACTATTTAAAAGAAGAAAAAGCCGTAGGCTTTTTCCTGTGTGTAATCAGTTTATTATCATAGGCAGCGCGCTAGCACTGCCTGAGTAAAGAACGATGTGGGCACAATGTGTGTTTTTTCCGGGTTGCAGCGATAGATCGCAACCTAGTAAGAGACGATCCCGTCCAATGTTAAGAAATATAAAAACCCATAGTTCCTAACAAAGGAGTCAGATCAAAACAAAAAGTACACCATTAGAACCGCCTTGTCCGAAACCCCTGTATAGGAAACTTTCTGTCCCTTGGCTTGAACAGCAAGGGAAATATATTGGCTTGAAAATCAAGAAAATTGACTTTAACCACGTTATTCTCCCCAAACAGGATATTTTTTTCTCTTTTCTTTTTTTTTCTTTTCCACAGATAGCTTGGCACTGGAACATCGTAGAGGGTTGTTCAATAGCTCATTTTAAAGGAAATTAATTGGGTTAAAAATCTATAGTAACTAAAATAAATTATTTATAAAAGAGAATAAATTTTTCCACCAAAAACTGCATTTTTGATGTTTGTATAAGAAGTCGTTTTATTGCTGCAAGTTTTACTTGAATTCAATTTACATAGATTATAATCATCAAACTTACGAAGGGAAAAGTTTTGAGACCGCCATATAGACTACATTGAGTGTCAGACAAGACCCGAGCTAAAGGAAGGAACTCATTTGAATTTCCTGCATTTTTAAAAGGGAGATGATGGAACTTCAAAAAGTTTCAGACTCTTTTTTACTTCTTTATTTCTCAGTGAATCTAGATTTTCAGAGATGTATTTACTATTTTTATTGTCATTTAGTTCTAATTAATTATTCAGAATGTTGTTCAGTAGCAGTAATGCAAAATCCGTTTCGTTAAACACATGGATTTTTCTCTGGTTACTGAAAAAACTTTTTATTTTGTGTTTTTATTTGTGCTTCAAACAATTCTTGGTAACTACAAGTAAGGAGTGACTGGGCCCAATAGATATTAAAACTCTAAAAAAACTAAATTTTGATAAAAATAGATATACCAAAGGAATTGGCTTTTTATGTTGCTTCAGAATACACAAAATTCATTAAGTTGAATATTATCCATAAAAAGCATCAAGCGTTTGAGTAGCAAAGTTGAGTCGCAAAAGCTACTCAATTTTATATGTAGAGATGTTCTGGGGAAAATTTTCAGTGCGGATGGAATTTCTTTGGTTGATTTTTCCGTGGGGAGGATTTTCCTTGGGAGAAATTATCCATGGAGAATTTTTCATGGCAGAAATTCTCCGTGGGCAATTGTCTGTGGGGGAAACTTTCCTTGGGGGAGGGGTGGGAGGGAAAATTTTCCATGGAGAGGAGGGACTTCCTGTATGGTTTGAAAAATGATCAGAAGTTAAACAAAAAATAAGTCTTTTTTCAAATGAAAGTAGGCTAAGGAGGATTTTCCAGGTGGAAATTGTCCGCAAAACCTTTTCGGGGAGAATTTTCAGTGGTGATAGAATTGTCCGGGGAAAGTTTCCGGGGGAGATTTTACAAGGGAGGAGCTTTCCATTGGGGAGTTTTTCATGGGGAAGAATTTTCCACGGACGGGAAAGTAGACTTCCGGACATTATTTGAAAAACTTCAGGAAATTAAGTAAAAGACAAACTTTTTCAGGAAATTAAGTAAAAGACAAACTTTTTCAACTAAAATTAAGGAGTAACAATAAAACTTAAAACAATGATAAATTATTCTATAATGATGGGGCTGCTCCTTCCTCAATATCTCGCTCTTTACGCCCCCTCATATACAGAATAATTCCTGTTCGTTTGAAATTTTAACGTTGCTCCTTATTTTCAGTTGAAAAAAAAACTTTTTTTTTATTTAGTTCGACTAAGGAGCCTGGATAAGTTTTTTTTTAAGTATTAATAATATAAAAGGAAAATTTTTAATTTAAAGGTTAAATTTTCCACTACCTCCAAAAGCAAAAAAAAAAGAAAGAAAATAAAACTTATGTGGTAAAAATTAGTATATTAAGAACAAATAATATACGGTACAAATCGAAAAAACAAACACAAAAACAATTTGATCTATCGAAAGGGCTAGAAAGGGGCTATGGAGTATTGGCTAGGTGCTATTGGCTAGGGGCTATCGAAATGGGCTAGAAAGGGCATTACAAAAAATTTACTTGATTTACTTGAAATAGCTAGTGCCCTTTTTATCATAGGCAGCGCAATCGCGCTGCCTAAGTAAATTTTTTGCATAAAACATTTTCTTACATAAAATTAATGAGCGTTAGTCAAACCATGTAGTACGCGGAAATAATCTCTTTGAAATACTGCCCCCCCCCCCAAAAAAAAGAAAATACAACTTGATTAAGAATATTTGGAAGTCTAATTAATTTTTACTTTGACGAACATATTTGAACCAAGATTATAAGGTGCGTTCTGAGAGAGGAGGAGAAAGTATTACTACTGCTACTGCTAATAATACTACTGCTGCTACGAATACTACTGCTACTGCTACTGATACTGCTACTACTACTACTACTACTACTACTACTACTACTATTACTACTACTACTACTACTACTACTACTACTACTACTTCGACTACTACTACTAAATCTGCTACTACTACTACTGCAATTACTAGAAGTAATACTACTCCTACTACTACTACTACATGCTCCTGCAACTACTACTATAGATGCTACTGCTAATACGAATTACTACTGATACTATCAGAGCTAAGAATATTAAGGTGAAACTTTCACGTAATCGTTGAACAAATTTAAAACAGACTTTGTTGATACAGGTTATCTAAAAGGTGGAATAACTCTATCCCAGAAAGAGCTTAAAGTGTCAAGTTGAAACTTTCAGTGCGTGTTGAGGGGGATATTGAAACAAACAAAATATACTATATGCATACTACTACTACTACTACTACTATGGCTAAGGGTATTAAGGAAGAATTTTCAGGGAATTTTGATGGGGGTGTTGAATTAAATTGAAATACACTATGTGTATGCATGCTGTCAAAGGGGTATTTCAGCAATGTCTCAGGAATAGCTTAAGGTATTAAGTTCCAGGGTATAGTAGAGGGTGATGCTGAGCCAATAAAAAGGCACTATATGCATTCTACTACTAGTAGTAGTAATAGTGCAACTACTGCTGCTGCTGCTACAAGTATTACTATTTCTAAGGCTAATGGTAATGGGGTATTAACTTTTAGTGATTGTGCAGGAGGATGTTGGAGTAAATAAAAACTAACTATGTGCATGCAACCTATCTAAAGAGCGATGTCTCAGAATAGACAAAATAAAACACATTTAAAATGTTTTCTCTTTTTTTAACTTTAATAAATCCAAAACTATTAAGACTTCCAGGAGTGAATATCAGTTTATGCATTAAACTGATAATCCACATTCATTTGTATCTTTCAGTTTTCTTGGTTGTGATGGCGATTTTTATCTTCATTTTTGATTTTCTGAGAAATAGAAACACCACTAAAAAAAGGATTGTTTTCAGTAAAATGCAATTTATGCTCTGGCTTTTAGAAAGGGTGTGGGACGTTAACCCTGATCCTCTTTGTGGCAGTTTCTATATGCTTTGAGCTTGACTTGGTTATTTACTGTAATTTCTGCTTGTTTTGGGTTTGACTTATTTATTGATGGTGATTTATGGTAGTTTTACGCTGGGAAAACTATTTGACTTTATTTTTGCTCGCCTATGGTTTAGTGTGGCTCATTTTTTTCTTTGAAAAGGTTCAGGAGTCTCCGTCTTAGCTTGCCGGGTACAGTAACAGAAAAGTCAAAACGGCTTAGATTTGCTTGAACTTTGTTACACAGGTACCAAATTGCAAAATTTTCAAAGTTTTAAGTCTGCTGGTTTAAGTCTGCTGGTTGAAATTTGGTTGAAATATGCTTGACTTAAACTATCAACCCAGATTTCAAGTAAATCTGGATACTTATATGTGGAAGGTAGGTAAAGCTTAGAGCTGGGTTAAGTTTCTAAAAATCTTTCATGTCTGTACCCTTGCTCCAAGGTTCTTGACTCGTTATTTTCAATTATACTGAAGCCATCTAGGGCAAAAGAAGAAGAAGGTACGTTTCTATATATCATTATTGTTCTATCACATTAGCCAAGAGTACTGGCTTCTAAATTTCAAGCCAATTTAGAAAAAATACTACCTAGCTTTCCGTTGAAGGTGGCTCTGTGAGTGAATTGCATTAGGTGGTGATGTGGGCCAAAACGTCAATTTTTTAACTCCAATCACGCAGGGTGGAAATCTTTGAATGATTCTTATTATAAAAAGGTATAAAGTTCGTACCTGTCGGTTGAGATTTACATTAAGGAACTAACTGTAGCCCATAGTAACTGAAGTAATAATAGGAATCCTTATATAGATGATTATCTTAATCATATTCGTTAATTATTACATCCGGGTTGCAGCGGTAGCTAGCAACCTAGTAAGAGACGATCACGTCCAATGTTAAGAAATATAAAAACTCATAGCTCTTAAAAAAGGAGTCAGATCAAAACAAAAAGTACACCATTAGAACCGCCTTGTCCGAAACCCCTGTATAGGAAACTTTCTGTCCCTTGGCTTGAACAGCAATGGAAATATATTGGCTTGAAAATCAAGAAAATTGACTTTAACCACGTTATTCTCGTCAAAAGGGATTTTTTTTTCTTTTTTTTTGTATCCAGTGATAGCTTGGCACTGGAACATCGTAGAGGGTTGTTCAATAGCTCATTTTAAAGGAAATTAATTGGGTTAAAAATCTATAGTAACTAAAATAAATTATTTCTAAAAGAGAATAAATTTTTCCAATAAAAACTGTATTTTTGATGCAGTGACGTCATAATTACAATATAAGATCATCATAGTTTTATATTAGAGCTATGACGTGAATAGAGTGACGTCATAATTAGTATATAAGGAAAGTCAAAACTGAAAATTCTCTCATTCTTGATTAGAATAATGGTTAGATCAAATTTATATCAAGGAACGAACTGTAGCTCATAGTAACTGAAGTAATAGCCAGATCAGCCTGTATTTTTGCCATCTTATTGAACTTCTGAATTTAATTTTTAACTTTGTATTTTTGCGTTCTTTGCAGTTTATGTAAACTGCAAAAATATTTACTGAAAGCTATATGCGCCTTTAACAGTCTTGGAAAGTATAAACAACATCAAATTGAATATTTGATGTATAATGATATTAATTGTTGAAAGATCCATCAGTTCAAGAATTTTTTTCAATGTAATTTCATTTTTATTTTCATTGCTGTAAAAACCGGAAAAGAAAAATATTTTTAAAATAATTTGTTTTCAGTGAAGCACCAATGACACAGTAGGCTTCGGGTTTTTATTCACGGTTAAGGATCTAGACAGTATCCAAACTCTTGTTTGTAGTGAAACTTTATTCGTCTTGAACAAATTTGGAAAGAACTTTTAAATTAAACTGAATATTTGATGTATATTGATATTAATTGCTAAAAGCTCATCAGTTCAAAATTTATTTGAACTGATATTATTTGAATATAATTTATTTGAATATAATTTTAATTTTTATTTTCAATATTAAGCATAAAAAAAATATTTGTAATAAAATTGGTTTTCAGTGACGTGCCAATGACGCAGTAGGTCTTAGACTTTTACAGTGAGAAAAGGAGGCGATACTACAAACTCTTGTTTGTAGTGATTTTTGTTTGTTTCAAGTGATTTTTGTTTTGTTTGTTTTAAGCTTGATTTGCATATTCAATTTAAGTTTCACTCGTTTTAAGGTTTATGTATTGATTTACATTAATATCTATCGTATGTTTCTTTGCATTGAATGTTTATTTAATTTCGTGTCCTTTTAAGTTTTATTTGTACTTCAATAGCAAAATATTTTTTTTCGTTTTAAGCTTGATTTTTATATTTAATCTAAGCATTACTCGCTTTAAGATCTATTTATCCATTTATGTTATTACTTTTTGTATGTTTTTTGCTATGATTGTTTAATTAATGGATGTTCGTTTTGGATTTTATTTAGTCCTTAATAGTAATTTCTGATCGTTTTGAGTTTGAATTTTAACAGGTATTTGTATCTGCTGAGCTTAAGTTTAAAATGGCCTTTACTTTTCTTTGAAAAACTTATTTTTCGAAATGTTTTTTTAATTAATCTGGTAAAAAGATGACACCAGGAGGAACGGGATTGTTTGTGGAGCTAAAGACCACCATGCCTACAGTAATATATACTGAAAATGCTAGCACCATTACATCTCAAGCAAGTTGCAACATGTCTTCCGTTCTGTCCTTGTTCTGTGTAAAATCATATATAGCGGTGAAACTTAACCTTTTTTGTACCACGTCAGGCCTTGGGCTTGTTTTTGTATCGAATCCAGACTTGAAATTTTCGAAATGGTTCATCGCTTGAACGAATTTTCACACGAAAAAGTAATCATAATGCTGGATCAGCCCACCAGGGATCATTCATCAGTGTTTAAAGAAAATATTGCACTGAAGTTGGTTTTCTTGCCGTAAGACTGCTTTATAATATCACTACTAAGAAAGGAGCAATAGGTAAGCTCCAATTTTCTTTGCAATGAGATAACCTATCAAATCTATGAGGAATAAATGCCTGTTAATTTTTTGCAATTATTATGTTGCAATCTTTTGTTTTGTTCTGCATGGTGTCACTTCAATTATCTACAGTTTTTTTTACTGCTCTTCCTTCATGAGTTTTGAAAAGCATTCTGCTGATGAATACAGCCCAAATTTAAGGAAAGACAGTTATATTATTGGAACAATTTAGTAGACTTTTAGTCTTGCTCAAGCGACACCGAAAATCTTTTGTTGAAGAAATTATGCTTTGTTATAATCCCAGGTATGAAATAAATAAATCGGATAGTTGAACCCTTCCCCGATAAGATTAGCAAAGGAAAGCCTAAACCTATATTATTATATCTACATCAGGCTATTAGATCATTATATTTCACAAAAGTATCTTTTTTCTTTTTATCTCTTAAGGTTTGTGAAGGTTTCAAACGAATTTTCAAAGAATAAGGTTTAAAGGTGTTTTGAAAAAGAAGTGAGGACTGTGAGTTAATAATCAAAGTAAAATGGCCAACAATTTTTAATTTTTAGATACTTCAGTTGGAGTAGTAGAAACGATTTTTAATGTATGGAAATTTGTGTTTCTAGCTAATCAACCAATTGGCAAACAGGGGTCGTATGGTGATTCCTGCTGCACGAACAAGAAATCGACAAGATTTTCAGGTGATTGATAATAACGAAGAGGGAAAACAGATAAACAAAAAGGAGTGGTGTTCAATTTGTCCCTCTCTGTGACAAAGACAGTCAGCTAGGAATAAGATATGATTGATTAATATATAACTGAGATGCCCCAAATTTTCGTAGGTATTAACGCTTTTGTTCTAAAACAAGTCACAAGACGTCTTGTCCATACATGCCATACATGCCTTTAGGGCATAACTTAGAACGCCTTTCCCCTGGCCCTGGGGTTTGTATTGACACCGGAGTTTTGCTTATCCGACCTTTGAACTATTTTTTTTAGCAAAATGTCTATCCAAAAATTTTTTACAGTAAAGAACGATCTCTCGCCAATAGTATCCGGGTTGCAGCGGTAGCTAGCAACCTAGTAAGAGACGATCACGTCCAATGTTAAGAAATATAAAAACCCATAGTTCCTAACAAAGGAGTCAGATCAAAACAAAAAGTACACCATTAGAACCGCCTTGTCCGAAACCCCTGTATAGGAAACTTTCTGTCCCTTGGCTTGAACAGCAAGGGAAATATATTGGCTTGAAAATCAAGAAAATTGACTTTAACCACGTTATTCTCCCCAAACGGGATATTTTTTTTTTTTTCTTTTTTTTTCTTTTCCACAGATAGCTTGGCACTGGAACATCGTAGAGGGTTGTTCAATAGCTCATTTTAAAGGAAATTAATTGGGTTAAAAATCTATAGTAACTAAAATACATTATTTCTAAAAGAGAATAAATTTTTCCACCAAAAACTGCATTTTTGATGTCTTTTCACACTGCAGTCTTTCAAACATAATCGTATACCAGCGGTAAGATTTGAAGCCACGCCTCCGAAGAGACTGGTGGCTAACACCATTGTCTTGGACCACTCGGCCAGGCTGCCTCTCACAAATAAATATATATGTGAATTTGGGTTGCAGCAGTAGCTAGCAACCTAGTAAGAGACAATCAGTCCCATGCTAAGAAATATAACAAAACTCATAAAAATAGAGTAAGATCAAAACGAAAGTACATCATTGAAACTACCTTGTCTGAAACCCTACTAGATAAATAATGAATGTCGTCATAGCTTTATATTAGATTAGAGCTATGACGTGAATAGAAAAACACGAAATTATATTGTTGTTTCTGATGACGTCGTGAAATAATATCATTGCGCCATGACGTCAATAAAATCATTACGCCGTGACGTCATAATTACTACTTAAGAACTACAAAGATGAAAATTTTCTCATTCTTGATTATAATTGTACTAAAGATATAAGATGAGTCGATTTTTTGCAGTAAGCTCAGAATCTGAGTCTGATACTGAAGTCAGTGAAG
>NC_142794.1:56527847-56613728 GCF_049724085.1 Artemia sp. Qi Xiang Cuo
GAATTTTACCAAAGAACACAATTCAATTCTAATTTCACCAGAGAAAATAAATATCTTCCACTTCTGTTCTTTATTTCACAAAGACATAAAGAAATTTAAAGTTAAATTCTAAATTTTTCGGTGGAAGATAGAAAAAGTAATACCATACTTGTGAATATTTTCACGGAAGATAAAAAAGTTCTAGTTCAATTTAAAATTTTCTCAATGAAGTGAAAAAAAGTTCAAGATCCCTACTGAATTTTACCAAAGAACACAATTCAATTCTAATTTCTCCAGAGAAAACAAAAATCTTCCACTTAAGTTCTTTATTTTACAAAGACATAAAAGAAATTTAGAGTTCTCATAAGGGAGGGACTGCCTCCCTTTTCAACAACCTGCTCATTAAACGAAAGTTTTTTAATGCTTTGAGTCTCATGAAATGTAATTAAAACAAATATAAAAGATTTTTTCAACTAAAGTAAGGAGCAAGTTTAAAACTCATAACAGATTGAAGTTACTTTGTATATAAGGGAGGGACAGTCCCCCTTTTCAACACCCTGCTCATTAAACGAAAGTTTTTGTCTCATGAAATGTAATTAAAGGAGCAAGTTTAAAACTCATAACAGATAGAAGTTACTTTTCATATAAGGAAGGGACTGCCCCCCTTTTCAACACCCTGCTCTTTAAACGAAAGTTTTTTTTTTAATGCTTTTAAATATCTTTTTTTTCAATTTCAAATTTTATTAAAAAATTTTAAAAAAAAATCCAAATTCACAATAAGGAGTAAGGAGTTAATAATTTTTTTTGTCCCAAATTTCTAAAATGTGTCTCTCTTGGTCCAACGGCCTACAGTGGTAAATTTCAAACCAATCAAGAACTAAAATTTTTTAGCCTATTTGGGGGACTCTTCACACAAAGTGATATTTGTTTGGAGTTCCGTGCAAGTCACAAATCCAATAGCAAACAAGCCCTTTCGTTTTCATTATAAATATATTTATAATGAATTAACAAGTAGTGTTATTTACAACCCTGGCCCTTTTAATCGAGGAGGTATGCTATCTTCTCAGAAGCCTATTTATTCGCCTTTCGAATTTTTTATAAAAAAGTTGCTAGCTTGTGATTTCGATGAGATGTCTCATGGTTCCCATAAGGCTAGTCAGAAAAAAGGGGCATGGGAGGGGACTATTTGCCCTCCAGGTACTGTCAAATCTTAAAAGGCGTATTAAAAATTTTAGTTTTTATCGAATGAACCCCCTTTTCAGTTACTCTCAAATCTTAAAAGGGATTTTATAAATTTTAGTTTTGATTGAATGAGCCCCCTTTCAGTTAAATTAACATGGTAGCAAATTCCAAACTATTGCAAAGAAATATCAAAATCGTAGGTTAGAAATGCACAGCCTATTTTTTTATCGCATTCAGCATATGCAATAGAATTGATTTTCGACGTATTAAAAAAAAACAAAACAATTCAAATTAAATAATCTGGTAGATGGATAGAACTAGATCTTAACTAACAATTGTTAGTGGTTTTGTTACAATTGTTACCATGTAGAACTACAGAATGATTTAAAACTGTATTAAAGGTTCAGAAACACATCTATACTATTTGCTAACAATAGCAGAAACACATTTACCTTCTTTCGAATTATTTTAATTTAGGTACTTGTTCAATATCTCCAACCCCACTCAAGAATTTTGATCTGTAAGATCTGAGAACAACCGGTTTGTAATTGCATTCAGCATATGCGATAGAATTGACTATGGTACGAAAAGAGCTCGTAAAACTGCAGTTTCTATAAAAAAGGCTGAATAACAAATTCAAAATTAAATTGCATTTAATACTTTTCATTTAAACTAATGCAGTTTCCATAAAAAATTTGAAATTATTTCGTTTAAACTTCTATAAAGTTAAGTTAACATGTTTATCTCCAATCCCCACTCAAGAATTTTGATCTGTAAGATCTGAGACAAACCGGTTTGTAATTGCATTCAGCATATGCGATAGAATTGACTATGGTACGAAAAGAGCTCGTAAAACTGCAGTTTCTATAAAAAAGGCTGAATTACAAAATCAAAATTAAATTGCATTTACTACTTTTCATTTAAACTAATGCAGTTTCTATAAAAAATTTGAAATTATTTCGTTTAAACTTCTATAAAGTTAAGTTAACATGCTACCAAATTCCACATTATTGCACATAAATATTAAAATCGTAGGTTATAAAAGCAAAAGATATTTTTTTATTACATTCAGCATGTGCAATAGAATTGATTTTTAACTTATTTAAAAAAAAAAACAATTCAAATTGAATAATATGGTAGATTGATAGAACAAGATCTTAACTAAAAATTGTTATTGGTATTGTTACAATTGTTACCATGTAGAACTACAGAATGATTTAAAACTGTATTAAAAGTTCAGAAACACATCTATACTATTTGCTAACAATAGCAGAAACACATTTACCTTCTTTCAAATTATTTTAATTTAGGTACTTGTTCAATATCTCTAACCCCACTCAAGAATTTTGATCTGTAAGATCTGAGACAAACCGGTTTGTAATTGCATTCAGCATATGCGATAGAATTGACTATGGTACGAAAAGAGCTCGTAAAACTGCAGTTTCTATAAAAAAGGCTGAATTACAAAATCAAAATTAAATTGCATTTACTACTTTTCATTTAAACTAATGCAGTTTCTATAAAAAATTTGAAATTATTTCGTTTAAACTTCTATAAAGTTAAGTTAACATATTACCAAATTCCACATTATTGCACAGAAATATCAAAATTGTTAGTGGTATTGTTACAATTGTTACCATGTAGAACTACAGAATGATTTAAAACTGTATTAAAAGTTCAGAAACACATCTATACTATTTGCTAACAATAGCAGAAACACATTTAACTTCTTTCGAATTATTTTAATTTAGATACTTGTTCAATATCTCCAACCCCACTCAAGAATTTTGATCTGTAAGATCTGAGAAAAACCGGTTTGTAATTGCATTCAGCATATGCGATAGAATTGACTATGGTACGAAAAGAGCTCGTAAAACTGCAGGTTCTATAAAAAAGGCTGAATTACAAAATCAAAATTAAATTGCATTTACTACTTTTCATTTAAACTAATGCAGTTTCTATAAAAAATTTGAAATTATTTCTTTTAAACTTCTATAAAGTTAAGTTAACATGTTACCAAATTCAACATTATTGCACAGAAATAACAAAATTGTTAGTGGTATTGTTACAATTGTTACCATGTAGAACTACAGAATGATTTAAAACTGTATTAAAAGTTCAGAAACACATCTATACTATTTGCTAACAATAGCAGAAACACATTTACCTTCTTTCGAATTATTTTAATTTAGATACTTGTTCAATATCTCCAATCCCCACTCAAGAATTTTGATCTGTAAGATCTGAGAAAAACCGGTTTGTAATTGCATTCAGCATATGCGATAGAATTGACTATGGTACGAAAAGAGCTCGTAAAACTGCAGTTTCTATAAAAAAGGCTGAATTAGAAAATCAAAATTAAATTGAATTTACTACTTTTCATTTAAAATAATGCAATTTCTATAACAAAATTGAAATTATTTCGTTTAATCTTCTATAAAGTTAAGTTAAAATGCTACCAAATTCCACATTATTGCACAGAAATATCAAAATCGTAGGTTAGAAAAGCAAAGGCTATTTTTTTATTGCATTCAGCATATGCAATAGAATTGATTTTCGACGTATTTAAAAAAAAAAAAATTCAAATTGAATAATCTGGTAGATGGATAGAACTAGATCTTAACTAACAATTGTTAGTGGTATTGTTACAATTTTTACCATGTAGAACTACAGAATTATTTAAAACTGTATTAAAATTTCAGAAACACATCTATACTATTTGCTAACAATAGCAGAAACACATTTACCTTCTTTCGAATTATTTTAATTTAGGTACTTGTTCAATATCTCCAACCCCACTCAAGAATTTTGATCTGTAAGATCTGAGAAAAACCGGTTTGTAATTGCATTCAGCATATGCGATAGAATTGACTATGGTACGAAAAGAGCTCGTAAAACTGCAGTTTCTATAAAAAAGGTTGAATTACAAAATCAAAATTAAATTGCATTTTACTACTTTTCATTTAAACTAATGCAGTTTCTATAAAAAATTTGAAATTATTTCGTTTAAACTTCTATAAAGTTAAGTTAACAAGTTACCAAATTCCACATCATTGCACCGAAATATCAAAATCGTAGGTTAGAAAAGCACAGGCTATTTTTTTATTACATTCAGCATATGCGATAGAATTGACTATGGTATGAAAAAAGCGGAAACTATCTCTTAAAAAAAAAAATTTGCTCACCAAGCTTGGCGAAGTAAATTCTTCTATTCGTGTTCCACTTCATGCTTCAAATTGTAAGAAGGAACTGAATATACATCATACTGTTTTTAAGGGATTTTATACGTATCTAGGATTAAGTCTCTTCGTAAAATTATTCTGCAATAACGCTACATCTTGGGGATTAAAAGAGCCAAATTTCACCTTAAAACGCTAACATATCTGATCAAGTAATTTAAGTCTTAGGATCAATTTCGTAGGAAACACTCGATACCCTTAAGATGTCTGATTCAAATTATTAAACCTATGGAAATTCTTGATTATGTAATTCAGTCACTTTTACGGAAACTGTACATTTTTTGTTACCAAATTCGGGTCTAGATTTCATTTTTACAGAAACTGAACATTTTTCTTACCAAATTCTGGTCTAGATTTACCTTTGATTCGAACTGTAAGTAAGGAGCGACACGGCTCAATAGTAACCGAATCTCTAAAAGCCAATTAATAGCTTACTCGCATGCTGTTACAAAACTCCTGTTTAATACAAAAATCCCGAAGACTAAACGCTGTTGTGTATTAAATAAAAATAAAAAAAAACCACGGGTGGGACCTCCCCCACCAAGGTTAGGCTACCTAACATTTATAGGTGCCCCCCCCACCCCCGGGGGACCCGGGGACTGAAAGATTACCACGGGTGGGCCCCCCACCACCAAGGTTAGGCTACCTCACATTTCGAGCTGACCCCCCCCCCCAACCCTGGGGCCACGGGACCGAAAGCCTGACACGGGTAGGACCCTCACCACCAAGGTCAGGTTAGGTTAGATTAGGTTAAGTTACCTAACATTTCTAGGTTAACTTACATCAGGTTAAGTGGCGCGCCACTTAACCTGATGTAAGTTAACCTAGAAATGTTAGGTAACTTAACCTAATCTGACCTAACCTGACCTTGGTGGTGAGGGTCCTACCCGTGTCAGGCTTTCGGTCCCGTGGCCCCGGGGTTGGGGGGGGGTTACCTTGAAATGTTAGGTAACCTAACCTTGGTTGTGGGGGTCCCACCCGTGTTAGGCTTTCAGTCCCCTAGGCCCCCGGGGGTGGGGGGGCACCTAGAAATGTTAGGTATCCTAACCTTGGTGGTGGGGGTCCCACCCGTGTTTTGTTTTTTTATTTAATCCACTACAGCGTTTAGTCTTCGTGATTTTTGTATTAACCAGGAGTTTTGTAACAGCATGCGAGAAAGCTATTAATTGGCTTTTAGAGTTTTGGTTACTATTGAGCCGTGTCGCTCCTTACTTACAGTTCGAGTCAAAGGTAAATCTAGACCAGAATTTGGTAAGAAAAAATTTACAGTTTCTGTAAAAATGAAATCTAGACCCGAATTTGGTAACAAAAATGTACAGTTTCTGTAAAAGTGACTGAATTACATAATCAAGAATTTCCATAGGTTTAATAATTTGAATCAGACATCTTAAGGGTATCGAGTGTTTCCTACGAAATTGATCCTAAGACTTAAATTACTTGATCAGATATGTTAGCGTTTTAAGGTGAAATTTGACTCTTTTAATCCCCAAGATGTAGCGTTATTGCAGAATAATTTTAAGAAGAGACTTAATCCAAGATACGTATAAAATCCCTTAAAAACAGTATGATGTATATTCAGTTCCTTCTTACAATTTGAAGCATGAAGTGGAACACGAATAGAAGAATTTACTTCGCCAAACTTGGTGAGCAAATTTTTTTTTTAAGAGATAGTTTCCGCTCTTTTCGTACCATAGTCAATTCTATCGCATATGCTGAATGCATTAAAAAAATAGCCTGTGCTTTTCTAACCTACGATTTTGATATTTCGGTGCAATAATGTGGAATTTGGTAACATGTTAACTTAACTTTATAGAAGTTTAAACGAAATATTTTCAAATTTTTTATAGAAACTGCATTAGTTTAAATGAAAAGTAGTAAATGCAATATAATTTTGATTTTGTAATTCAACCTTTTTTATAGAAACTGCACTTTTACGAGTTCTTTTCGTACCATAGTCAATTCTATCACATATGCTGAATGCAATTACAAACCGGTTTTTCTCAGATCTTACAGATCAAAATTCTTGAGTGGGGTTGGAAATATTGAACAAGTACCTAAATTAAAATAATTCGAAAGAAGGTAAATGTGTTTATGCTATTGTTAGCAAATAGTATAGATGTGTTTCTGAACTTTTAATACAGTTTTAAATCATTCTGTAGTTCTACATGGTAACAATTGTAACAATACCACTAACAATTGTTAGTTAAGATCTAGTTCTATCCATCTATCAGATTATTCAATTTGAATTGTTTTTTTAAATACGTCGAAAATCAATTCTATTGCATATGCTGAATGCAATAAAAAAATAGCCTGTGCTTTTCTAACCTACGATTTTAATATTTCTGTGCAATAATGTGGAATTTGGTAGCATGTTAACTTAACTTTATAGAAGATTAAACGAAATAATTTCAAATTTTTTATAGAAATTGCATTAGTTTAAATGAAAAGTAGTAAATGCAATTTAATTTTGATTTTATAATTCAGCCTTTTTTATAGAAACTGCAGTTTTACGAGCTCTTTTCGTACCATAGTCAATTCTATCGCATATGCTGAATGCAATTACAAACCGGTTTTTCTCAGATCTTACAGATCAAAATTCTTGAGTGGGGATTGGAGATATTGAACAAGTATCTAAATTAAAATAATTCGAAAGAAGGTAAATATGTTTCTGCTATTGTTAGCAAATAGTATAGATGTGTTTCTGAACTTTTAATACAGTTTTAAATCATTCTGTAGTTCTACATGGGTAACAATTGTAACAATACCACTAACAATTTTGATATTTCTGTGCAATAATGTGGAATTTGGTAACATGTTAACTTAACCTTATAGAAGTTTAAACGAAATAATTTCAAATTTTTTATAGAAACTGCATTAGTTTAAATGAAAAGTAGTAAATGCAATTTAATTTTGATTTTGTAATTCAGCCTTTTTTATAGAAACTGCAGTTTTACGAGCTCTTTTCGTACCATAGTCAATTCTATCGCATATGCTGAATGCAATTAAAAACCGGTTTTTCTCAGATCTTACAGATCAAAATTCTTGAGTGGTGTTGGAAATATTGAACAAGTATCTAATTTAAAATAATTCGAAAGAAGGTAAATGTGTTTCTGCTATTGTTAGCAAATAATATAGATGTGTTTCTGAACTTTTAATACAGTTTTAAATCATTGTGTAGTTCTACATGGTAACAATTGTAACAATACCTCTAACAATTTTGATATTTCTGTTCAATAATGTGGAATTTTGTAACATGTTAACTTAACTTTATAGAAGTTTAAACGAAATAATTTCAAATTTTGTATAGAAACTGCATTAGTTTAAATGAAAAGTAGTAAATGCAATTTAATTTTGATTTTGTAATTCAGCCTTTTTTATAGAAACTGCAGTTTTACGAGTTCTTTTCGAACCATCGTCAATTCTATCGCATATGCTGAATGCCATTACACACCGGTTTTTCTCAGATCTTACAGATCAAAATTCTTGAGTGGGGTTGGAGATATTGAACAAGTACCTAAATTAAAATAATTTGAAAGAAGGTAAATGTTTTTTTGCTATTGTTAGCAAATAGTATAGATGTGCTTCTGAACTTTTAATACAGTTTTAAATCATTCTGTAGTTCTACATGGTAACAATTGTAACAATACCACTAACAATTGTTAGTTAAGATCTAGTTCTATCCATCTACCAGATTATTCAATTTGAATTTTTTTTTTTTTAAATACGTCGAAAATCAATTATATTGCATATGCTGAATGCAATAAAAAAATAGCCTGTGATTTTCTAACCTACGATTTTGATATTTCTGTGCAATAATGTGGAATTTGGTAACATGTTAACTTAACTTTATAGAAGTTTAAACGAAATAATTTCAAATTTTTTATAGAAACTGCATTAGTTTAAATGAAAAGTAGTAATTGCAATTTAATTTTGATTTTGTAATTTAGCCTTTTTTATAGAAACTGCAGTTTTACGAGCTCTTTTCGTACAATAGTCAATTCTATCGCATATGCTGAATGCAATTACAAACCGGTTTTTCTCAGATCTTACAGATCAAAATTCTTGAGTGGGGATTGGAGATAAACATGTTAACTTAACTTTATAGAAGTTTAAACGAAATAATTTCAAATTTTTTATGGAAACTGCATTAGTTTAAATGAAAAGTAGTAAATGCAATTTAATTTTGATTTTGTTATTCAGCCTTTTTTATAGAAACTGCAGTTTTACGAGCTCTTTTCGTACCATAGTCAATTCTATCGCATATGCTGAATGCAATTACAAACCGGTTTTTCTCAGATCTTACAGATCAAAATTCTTGAGTGGGGTTGGAGATATTGAACAAGTACCTAAATTAAAATAATTCGAAAGAAGGTAAATGTGTTTCTGCTGTTGTTAGCAAATAGTATAGATGTGTTTCTGAACCTTTAATACAGTTTTAAATCATTCTGTAGTTCTACATGGTAACAATTGTAACAATACCACTAACAATTGTTAGTTAAGATCTAGTTCTATCCATCTACCAGATTATTCAATTTGAATTGTTTTTTTTTTAAATACGTCAAAAATCAATTCTATTGCATATGCTGAATGCAATAAAAAAAATAGCCTGTGCTTTTCTAACCTACGGTTTTGATATTTTTGTGCAATAATGTGGAATTTGCTAACATGTTAATTTAACTGAAAGGGGGTTCATTCAATCAAAACTAAAATTTCTAAAATCCCTTTTAAGATTTGAGAGTAACTGAAAAGGGGGTTCATTCGATCAAAACTGAAATTTCTAATACGCCTTTTAAGATTCGACAGTACCTGGAGGGCAAAAAGTCCCCTCCCATGCCCTTTTTTCTGACTAGCCTTATGGTAACCATAAGACATCTCATCGAAATCACAAGCTAGCAACTTTTTCATAAAAAATTCGAAAGGCGAATAAATATGCTTCTGAGAAGATAGCATGCCTCCTCGATTAAAAGGGCCAGGGTTGTAAATAACACCAATTGTTAATTCATTATAAATATATTTATAATGAACACAAAAGGGCTTGTTTGCTATTGGATTTGTGAGTTGCACAGAACTACAAACAAATATCACTTTGTGTGAAGAGTCCCCCAAATAGGCTAAAAAATTTTAGTTCTTGATTGGTTTGAAATTTACCACTGTAGGCCGTTGGACCAAGGGAGACACATTTTAGAAATTTGGGACAAAAAAATACTTAACTCCTTACTCTTTATTGTTAAGTTGGCTTTTTTTCCAAATTTTTAAATAAAATTTGAAATTGAAAAAAAAGATTTTTCAACCCATTAAAAAAAAAACTTTCGTTTAATGAGCAGGGTGTTGAAAGGGGGGGCAGTCCCTCCCTTATATGAAAAGTAATTCCAATCTGTTATGAGTTTTAAACTTTCTCCTTACTTTAGTTGAAAAATATTTTATATTTGTTTAATTAAATTTAATGAGACAGAAACCTTCATTTAATGAGCAGGGTGTAGAAAAGGGGGACTGTCCCTCCCTTATATACGAAGTAACTTCAATCTGTTATGAGTTTTAAACTTGCTCCTTACTTTAGTTGAAAAAATCTTTTATATTTGTTTTAATTACATTTCATGAGACTCAAAGCATTAAAAAACTTTCGTTTAAAGAACAGGTTATTGAAAAGGGAGGCAGTCCCTGCCTTATGAGAACTCGAAATTTCTTTTATGTCTTTGTAAAATAAAGAACTTAAGTGGAAGATTTTTGTTTTCTCTGGAGAAATTAGAATTGAATTGTGTTCTTTGGTAAAATTCTGTAGAGATGTTGAACTTTTCTTCACTTCATTGAGAAAATTTTAAATTGAAGTAGAACTTTTTTATCTTTCGTGAAAATATTCACAAGTATGGTATTACTTTTTCTATCTTCCAACGAAAAAATTAGAATTGAATTTTAAAATTCTTTATGTCTTTGTGAAATAAAGAACTGAAGTGGAATATTTTTATTTTCTCTGGTGAAATTAGAATTGAATTGTGTTCTTTGGTAGAATTCAGAAGAGAACTTGAATTCTTCTTCACTTCGTTGAGAAAATTTTAAATTGAACTAGAACTTTTTATCTTCCGGGAAAATATTCACAAGTATGGTATTACTTTTTCTATCTTCCACTGAAAAATTTATAAATGAACTTTAAATTTCTTTATGTCTTTGTGAAATAAGGAACTTAAGTGGAGGAGGGGATTAGAAGCCTTTGGGGTTGTGGTAGGGGACCTCACAACACCGTTCAAATGTCTCTAACTGTTTCACCGAAATAATTCCCTAAAATAATAATTTGTTCTGAAAAGATATAATAAAGCCTTAAAAAGTATTATAATGGAGGCTCAAGAGTCTTTGGGGCGCCGGGTGGTCACACAAAATCAGAAAAAATGTTCAATGTTCCTTTAGTAGCTATGCAATTAGATTAAAAATGAAGATATTTATGCAGAGTTTCAGGTAGCTATGGCTAAGTTTGCTAAAAGACCAGTTATTTTCTTGCGAAAACACGCAAAATCAGAAAAAATAACTGAACCCCCCATGTAACTGAACACCTGTATAACCGACACCCCGTACAACTGAACCCCCCATGTACCTGACCCCCTGTATAACCGAAACCCTGTACAACTGAACCTCCGTGCTACTCGACCCCATTTAACTAATCCTCGTGTAACTGAATCCGCATGTAACTGAACCCTCGTGCAACTCAACTCCCTCAAAACACTTTTCAGCCATTTCTTGTTAATTTTTTTTATTTCTAAACTATTTAAAATTGACAACACTGTGCAAATCATCACTTGTGTATTATACAGTACACATCGACGAGGTAAAGCTAGGTCAAGTCACAATGTCATTCTATCGTTACTTTTCAATTAAGCTATTGAATACCTTCTACCAATGTCTCTTGTAGGCGTCAAATCTATTAAGTATCTGAGCATATTCTTTGTATTGTTGATGCAAGCATCCCATTCTTTAATTACCCGTGAGGCATTCTTAACCATCGCAATACCTTCACGCAAATACCTTTTCGCAAAAAATTCGCAAATCTCGTAAACTAAGGAAGTAAATACCCTTTTCAAAAACATTACTCGTTCTATTAATGAACCCATGAAAAGAAACCAGTCTTATAGCATCACAAAATCTCACTCGTAGTTCCAAAAATGGAATGAATTTAGCTTTCGTAGCAATAGGTTTAAAAACCCATTAGCCAAGTTAAAAAAAAAAAACCTACTAATCAACTTACAGATGAATGACCACGGATTTAACCTAAAAAAAAAATTGTATATCATGAACTACAAATTCAGTTAATTGTGTCAGAAAAACTTGAACCAAAACAGATTATACCCAACCTGTTTGGTACGGGGGCGTACGCAAAGTATAAGGTTCTACCAGAAAAACCTGTTGGTACGGGGGCGTCCTCAAATTCAATAGATGGAAAAAAAAACATGTATATACCTTGAACTAGAAATTGCGTAAATCTCATTGAAAGGTGTAATGCCCCTGTAGAATAGGACTACCAGAAAAACCTGTTTGGTACGGAGGGGCCATAGAAGTATAAGGCTATGTGAGAGGATACTCACTCTCTTTGAAAGGGTGTAATGCCCCTGTAGAATAGAATTACCTACCAGAAAAACCGGAAGAAACATAAAGTCGTAGAAGTATAACTTAGATTACTACTCACCTGGCCGTTTGTTTATGAAACGAGTACTGATTTTTTTTTCACACTGATAAATTATTGTACTTCGTTTAAGAGCTGTTTTTTGGTAAGCCCCATGTCCCACTTTTCCCTGACTTTCAGTGAATTTGCTATGCTGTGCTCAACATGAGTAACACCTTCAGTGAATTTGCTATACTGTGCTCAACATGAGTAACAGTGGGGGAGTTGGGGAAAGCTTTTTGATTGATGTATTTGCTTGATTTACTTGATGTAACCCTCGCTAAACAAGGAAAAATAGACCTACTCCTAAGAGAGATAAAACGGTACAGCTGGGACGTTATTGGTCTCGCCAAAACCCATCTTCCAGTCACTGGTGAAGAGAAACATGGAGATGTTACCCTTCTACTTTCGGGAGGTAATGATGGGAAACATCGACAGGGTGTAGGTTTCCTACTGTCTAATAAAGCCAGAAAATCCTTACTCTCCGTAACCTTCTCACGGAACCGATCATCATCATCTGCCTGAAAGACTCAACAACCTGCCTTACAATCCTTCAAGCAGACACTATAAAGTCCAGAAGTAAGGACGAAAAGCCGGAATATTCCTTTACTCATCTTCAAAATGTGGTTGATTATATTTCGAAGAATAACACCATCTTTGTCATTGTTGACTTTAACGCCATCGTTGGAAATAACCACACAGGACATGAAGCTGTAATGGGCAAATTTGGACATGAAAAAATGAACAGACGAGGAGAACGCCTTATTGAATTCTGCAAACACAGTGATTTAGTCATTACAAACACAATGTTCAAGCACAGACCTCGCCGTAAGACATCCTTGACCTCACAAGATGGAAAAGCTACAAACTTAATAGACTACATCCTCGTGTCTAGACGTTGAAAAACGTCCGTCCTAAACACGGTCACGCTAGCTGGTGGCGACTTAGACAGCTACCACTCGTTTTTCAAGTCTAGGTTCAAAACAAGACTTAAAACAGCATCAAAGTTGTCTAAGAAAACCCCCAAATTTCGATTAGATCTACTGAAAGACGAGAACACACGTATGACCTATATCACCATTCTATCCGAAAAAATTTCGGAGCTCACGTCGAGCTCTCCACCTATCCTGTCTAAGGAAGATATTGACAACCTGGTGACTAGCAGCACAAATATCATATGTGATGTCGCTCATTCCACACTGGGTACCCAAAAAAACAATCAGAAACCTTGGATAACAGACGAGATCCTCTCCCTCTGCGACGAAAAGCGCCAACTCACGAACAAGCAAGATAAAGAAAGTAGGGACCGATACAAGCAACTCAAACGAGCTGTAGAGAAAACCATCAGACGGTGCTCATCGTGCTTTTATTAAAGAAACGTGTGATCAATGTGAATCGGCCTCCAAGAAAGGAGACCCCCACTACATGTATAGAAGAGTGCGGGACTTGGCCAATAAGAAGGACATCAAAGTGTTTTCCCTTCTCGACGAACATGGAAACCAAATATAATCCACAGACGGAATCCGCTCTTGATGGAAAAACCATTTTAAAAATAAACTGAATCTGGACATCCACCTAGACCCAACAATTCTCGACACTTTCCCCATAACCTCTACAGACCAAGTCCTCCCCCCTCTTCACTCTGAAATAGAAGCAGCTATCAGAGACTTGAGAACAAACAAAGCTGCCGGCCCGATGGAATCCAGCCCGAACTACTGAAAGTAAACTGCAAACCACTCCTTGACCTTTACCACATAATTGCCACAGCTGCTTGGGAAAATTCTCACTTCCCCTCACCTTGGTGCGAAGCCACTATAATCCCCTGCATAAGAAAGGCTCTAAAGCTGTCTGTGACAACTACCGCCCAATAAGTCTTACCAGCCACGCAGCAAAAATCCTCACAAGAGTCAGGCTCGGGCGTATACGAGCCATTTTCTCAATGGTCATTCCGAAATACCAAGCCGGCTTCCGACCTAATAGATCAACAATTGATCAGATATTCACTGTTTGGCAGATCCTGGAAAAGTATAACGAACATGGCCACAGCATCTACCACCTTTTCATAGACTTTAAACAAGCTTTCGATCGGATATGGAGAGAAGGTCTATGGCACATCCTTCTTCACTTTGGCATCCCATCCAACCTTATCTCGCTGATCAAAGACATGTATAAGAAGTTCGGAAGTCGTGTAATGACCAAAGAAGGACTTATCAAAAGCTTTAAAACCTCTACTGGAGCACTGCAAGGTTGACTACTATCACCAGAGCTGTTCAATCTCTTCATAACTGCAACCCTTTCACTCACAGACAACCCACCTGGCGCCCTTGTTGAAGGAGTGGTGATAGACAAACTAGCATATGCTGATGACATAGACCTAATAGCCGAGTCCCATCAAGATCTACAATCTCAGGCTAACAGCTTTCACTCGTCTACCAACCCCTTTGGTATGGCCATCAACACCTCAAAAACGTAAGTCATGCGCTACTCACGCAAGTTCGATTCACGAGTAAATCTTAGTTTTCAGCTTGGTGGATATGCCGTTCAAGGGGTAGAAGACCTCACTTACCTTGGGAGCTCAGTTACATCTAATAATAACCGGCTCAAAGACGTTAAGAGACGCCTGACACTTGCGAACCCTGGTTTTAAAGCTCGGATGCCCATCTGGAGGAATAAGAACTTAACAACAACTCTCAAAACGAGTCTCTTCTACTCCCTCATTATTCCGATCGCCATCTATGCCTGTGAATCCTGGACGCTTAAAAAAGACGATCAATGCTGCCTAACTGCCTTTTAAACCAAATCCCTACGACGCATCGCTGGTATCACCTACCACGACAGAATCTCCAACTCCAAGCTTCTCCATAATCTGAAAGTCAAATTTACAATACTGGACAAAATAAAACTACAACAACTCAAATGGCTTGGACATACCCAACGCATGGCTAGCACTCATCTCCCGAAGATAACCTTTCGATGGAAGAGTACATGGTTCTCACCCCAGAGGTCGCCCTCCGAAGAGATGGAAAGAAAACTTCTCATCCTACAACCTGACACAACTCCGCCGCCTGTCCGATAACAGAAGCACCTACAGGAGGCATATCAATGAACTGGTTAAAGAAGAGGCCCCAAAACGACCTTCAAGGACGGATGGGACATAAGTCAAGTCCAGTCAAGTCAATTTGAGTAAAGCTTGAAATATTGCTGAATTATGGTTAAACGACAGGGAAGTCGTATAGAATTGTAGAATTTGACATATCAAAAGGGGTCTGGGAGCAATGGTCCTGGTACCAATACTCCCCACGTTTTCACATTCCTGGCATGACTTGTTTGGTTTTAGACATATTTTATATTTATTGCATTATTTGTCAGTGGTTTACTCTCGAATTTTTGATATGGTAAAGACAGTAAAACAAAAATAAAAGTAAAAAAAATCTGCCATGTAAATCAGTAAATCTAAGTATCAAAGTAAACAAAGTATCAAAGTTACAATAAGCAACTTGCATAACTTACAGCCCTTGCCCCAGGGGCTGGGGGGGCTCAGCCCAGGAAAATAATTATTTGGCCTTCGGACTATTATGGACAAAATGGCTATCTTAAAATTTTGACCGGCAATATTTGGGGAAAGCGGGGTGGGGGGGGGGGGGTGGTTTCCGTTTGATCACTTTTGACTCTTTAAAAAAGGAACTAGAACTTTCAGTTTCAGATCAAAAGTGCCTCCTCCAAAGTTCATACGACCACCCAACCACAAAAACCTCATATGTTAACAATGGGCACCTTGCATAAGTTAAAGCTGTTGCCCTGGGGACTACGAGGGATTTGTCAACCCCTGAGTTATAGTTATTTGACTCTTGAATTATTTTGAACATAATGGCTATTTCTAAATTTTGACCGGATACATTTGTGGAAAGGTTAGAAAGGGAAATGTTTTTGTGGTGAAAGCGAAACTTGTAGCGACTTCCTGTTTTCTTGCCCTATTTTTTTTTTACAACGTTTCGATTTGGACTACAATTCCAAATCTCTAGGAATTAATTTCCATTTTGTCGTAGTTCAGTAGTCTCTGATAAAGTGTTAAGAAAATGTTCGAGCAGGTTGTTATATTCTACTAGAAGACTGGTTTGATGTTCATATTTGATTGTTACCTTTGACTGTGGAATTTAATAGTTTCATTTATTCTAGTTTTTTCAGTAGTGTTAGTTCAAAGACTATTAGTAGTGAAATACTTCTAATTCACCTAAAAAATTCATTCATTCATGTATTTGAGGAAAAAAGGGCGTGAGTGTGGGGGGAATGGCTATCCTCCGTCACTTATGACTCTTAAAAAGGCACTAGAACTTTCAATTTCCAATTGAATGAGCCCCCTCCAAATTTTATACGACCACTACCTCAACAAAACCTTATATGTTAACAATGGTTCACTAGCATAATTCATATCCCTTGCCTTTAAAGGGGCTAGGGGGGTATCGAACTTGTAACCATAGTTATTTGACATTCGGACTAGTTTGAACATAATGGCTATTTTAAAATTTTGATCAGAAGCATTTGGAGGAAAAGGACATATGAGGGGAGGGGGTGAATGGCCCTCCGATAACACTTGACTCTTAAAAAGAGAACTATAACTTTCAATTGAAAATCGAATGAGCCTTCTCCGAAGTCTATGAGACCACCCCTTCCATAAAAACCTTATATGGTAACAATGGACGGCTTGTATAACTTACACCCTTTGCCCTGGGGGCTTTGGGGGGGTTTGTCAAGCCTGGAGGCTTAGTGTTTGACCCTTGAACTATTTTGAACAAAATGGCTATCTCAAAATTCTGATCGGATGTATTTGGGGAAAAGAGGGCGTGGGGGCTAGTTGCCCTCTGATCACTTTTGACTCTTAAAAAATACATCAGCACTTCCCATTTCCAATCAAAATGAACCCGCTTCAAAGTTTATGAGACCCTCCTTCCTCAAAAACCTTATTTGCCCCTGGAGCATAACTTACAACACTTGCCCTCGGACTCTGGGGGGTTGTGTCGACCCCGGGACTTTCTTTTTATTAGATCTTTGGACTCTTTAGAACAAAATGGCTATCTCAGATTTCGATCAGATGCATTTGGGGAAACGACGGCGGGGGGGGGGGCTAGTTGCCCTCCGATCATTTTCCACTATTAAAAAGGGCACTAGAACTTCGAATTTTCAATCGCATGAGCCCCCTCCGACGTTTGTACGACCAAGTTTTCCATATAAAATGCCTCTGAGAAAAATAATAATAAATAAATAATAGAACATTAAAGCATTATGGCCTTTACTATGGGCAAAGCAACAGCGTTGCCTCTAATATTGTTATCAAAATATTTTTCTTTTTAAATATTAGCACGAGTCACACTTTACTTATGGTTCATTACCATAAACTGCTACATATTATAAATTCATGCTGTCAGCAAAGCAAAAATTAAACTTCAGCATAACGAGTGGACGATTTAGGGGGGCTTTAACTTCCTTAATGCGCAAGACAATTTCTGTTTGTTTAAGTATTAACGTCACTTATACTATCTTTTGAGAGACTTAAAGTTGAAAACGACAAAAACATGACAGTCATCTATCTTTCTTGGATTATTTGTTATACGATGCATTTTGACAGTGTAAGGAAAACCTAGAGGGCAAAATTACAAAGACGGATGAAAACGAATTTGATAGGCGAAAAAAGTAAATGATGTCAAATTAAAACCCCCCAAAAAACAGAGAGATTAAAACTATATAGCAAGAAGAAGAATGAAGCAAAAATGTGAAAAACACTTGTTTGCCTTCTGTTTTCTTATACACCTTATCTTCTACTCCAGCGTCTTGGCAGGAAAAGACGACAAGATACAGAAAAAGTAGGGTAAGAAAGGGCATCCCACAATGCTGCAATAGCTTTAATTTTTTTTTGCTTATCACAGTTAATACAAAAGCCTTGATTTAGTAAAATACAAATTGCCTCCCTTGGACTGTTGTTATTAGTAATAACTTCTCTTTCTCCGCATGCCTAATTATGTAGAACAAATGCACGTAGAGCCTTGAGAAAAGGGCTTGTTTGCTAGCAAATTCTGAGTTCTAATGTCTTTTTTAGGGGAGCCAACAGGAATCAAAAGGTCCGCATGAATTGGGATTAAAATTTGAAAATTATAGTTTCAATCAGAACTGTCAAAGAGGTCAAATATATGTGCCTCTAGAACCAAAATGAACCTTTTAGCTTCGGAGTAAGGAACACAAATTATCCAAAAATTCCACAGTGATCAGCAGAGAAGGCGTCATAACATCTAACCGTGAGGAGCACTAACGTCAGGATATTGACAAAATCCGTCATAACATTGACAAAAAATCCGTCAGAACCACTAACCGTCACAACATCGACAACCATAACATCGACACGTCAGTTCATCGACAGTCACAATCGCTACCCGTCAGAACGTCCAAAGTCATAACATTGACACGTCATAACATCTAAAAAAAAATTTCATAATGAAAATCCGTCAGAACATCGACACCTCATAACATCTGAAAATTTTTTCATAACGAAAATCCACCAGAACCACTAACCGTCAGAACGTCGAAAGTCACAACATCTAAAATTTATTTAGATGTTATGACGTGTCGATGTTATGACTATCGACGTTCTGACGGGTAGCGATTTTAACTGTCGATGAACTGACGTGTCGATGTTATGATTGTCGATGTTCTGACGGTTAATGGCTCTGACAGATTTTTTTTGTCGACAAAATGACGTTTAGTGCTTGTGACGGTTGTTCGAAATGGTAGGACCCCGCTACTTGGTAAAATATGACGTCTGTCCTATGTATTTCCTTTTTTGCTTCTCCGGCATCATCTTATGCAGAAGATGGTCATAGAAACGTAGGTAGGTTTGTTTCAATCGAAAATTTAGAGATTTAGACCCCCTTTTGAGGACCAAAACTTATTGTAAGGCTAACTACCACTCCTCAGTGTCCCATATGCCACCGCAACAAATAGCTGCCAAAAATTTGTAAGAGTATATAATAGATAGGATATAATAGATAATTGTGGTGCACTTTTAAAGCATTAATAGGTAGAAACATCTTCTCTATTAAAGTTAACTTTTTTTTTAATATATTTGAGGATAAAGGGGCAAATGCATAGAGGCGTAGTGCTCACTATGAAGTTTTTTGTAAAATGAAGGACACCTGTCAATGAAAGTTCTCGAAGTCAAAATCAAAGTGGAAGTTTAAAACAAGCAGATATACAGTCATATAATAACCAGCATTCTAGATGAGCAGACATCAATATCAATGAATAAATTAAATCCTAGAAAAAAGATTTAAAATAAATAAGAAAGTCAGACTTAAAACGAAAGAAATTACTATGAATGAATAAATGAGAAATTAAGGATGAGATATAAATAGAATGATGGAATTAAACTTAAAACCCACAAAAATTAGAACAAATAAGAACTTAACTGCTGCCCAGTCAAACCTACCAAAAACTAAAGTGTCATCCGTGTTTTTATTCTTTTTTTTTTTGACTTGGCTCATTTTTGCAAAAGTCAGTACTTCGGTCGTTTTTAAGTCATAACTTAGATCATTTTTGCATCGAGTCAGTTCTTACTATTAATATATTAAAGAATTTGCTTTTTATGTTGATTCGAAATACTAAAAATTCACTAAGTTTAGTTACCTATCAGAGCTACGAGCCTGAGATAATCTGACTGATTTTCAAAAAAGGGGGAAAGCGGCACCGAACGTCAAACAATGTTAATGAAAATCCCACCATCAGATTCAGCATATCATAGAACCATACTGTCGAAGTTTGAAGTTCCCATCTACGACACTAAGGAACTATTTATTTATTTATTTTTTTTTGCAAGAAGAAAGATTACGGATGCGTTTTATTTGTTTTGATTTTTGGTTATTTCCCCAGGGGCGATCATATCGAACCAACAGTCCGATTCAATTGTGAGAGGACTCATTCGAACAAAAATTAAAAGTTCTAGTGCCCTTTAAGTGAACGAAAGTATTGAAGGGCAACTAGCTAGCCCTCTTCCCACGCCCCATTTTTAAAGAAAGGTATCCGATCAACATTTTGAGATATCCATCTTGTTCAACATAGTTCAAAGGTCCAATAACTATGACTCTTGTGATAAAATTATTCCCCCCCCCATTTTTCCTAGGGAAAGGGCTGTAAATTAAGCAACTCACCCATTGTTGACGCAGTATTTGTTATTGATATATATGAGGGGGTTGCTACTTTCTCATCCCTCTATCCTTACGCTAAAATATCAAGGTTCTTAAAAAATATTTCTCATTCAAATGTAATTGCCCTTTTGTTTGAGCAGTCTTTCATAAAGATTAAATAAAAAAAACAAATTTTTTCAAGTGAAAGTAAGGAGCAACATTGAAACTTAAAACGAACAGAAATTATTATGTATATGAGGGGGTTCGTCCCCTTGTCAATATATTGCTCTTTAAGCTAAAGTTCGAATTTTGTTCGAATCACAAATCCCTGAATCACAAAGGCCGTTTAATTAGAATAGATAGCTCTTTTGAAAGTACTGAAACAAAACTTTAGCGTAAAGAGCGAGGTAATGACTTGGGGGCGAACCCCTAGTTTCTGTTCGTTTCAAGTTTTAATGTTGCTCCTTACTTTCAGTTGAAAAAACTTATTTTTTAAAATTTAATTTCTGATCGTTTTTTTAATAATGCTGGGAAATCCGGCACCCCCTTCATAGAAATGTCCCTTCCCCCAAGGAAACATCCTCCCACTTAACCCCCTCCTCCAAACACCCCCCGTACCAGAAAAAATACTTCCTGAAAACTTCTGTATACTTCCCAATTAAAAATACTATATGTCAACAATGGGAAAAGTTCCTAACTTGCAGCCCTTCCCCCGGGAACTGTGGGGGATTAAGTCATCCTCAAAGACATATTTATTAGATTTTCGACTATGTTGAACAAAATGGCTATCTCAATATTTTGATTGGGTGACTTCGGGAAAAAATGAGCGTGGGAGGGGGCCAAGTGGCCCTCCAATTTTTTGGTCACTTAAAAGGGCACTAGAACTTTTAATTTCCGTTCGAAAGAGCCCTCTCACGATATTCTAGGACTATTGCATCGATACGATCATCCGTGAAAAAAAAAATGCAGATAGGAGCTTAAAACATCTACTTTAGGGTTTTATGTTACGCTGAATCTGACGGTTTGATTTTCATTATGATTCTATTACATTTAGGGGGTGTTTCCCCCTTTTTCGAAAATAAGCCAAATTTTTTCAGGCTCGTAGCTTTTGATGGGTAGGATTAAACTTGATGAAACTAATATATTTGAAATCAGAATAAAAATCCAGTTCTTTTGATCTATCTACTGGTATCAAAATTCCGTGTTTCAGAGTTTCGGTTACTATTGAGCCAAGTCAGTCCTTACTTACAGTTCGTTACCACGAACTGTTTGATCTATTACTCTATGAATTCATTATGCCAGTTGCTCCCACACCTTTTCAAGTCATGTGCCCTTAAAAAAAAAAAAAAAAAAAAAAAAAAATATTAACCTACCCTGGATGTATTTTTTAACATAATTTCAAAGTAACAGAACATTTTGTATGGTTAATTTTTGAAAATTTTGAAAACAATTTAGCATAAACATTGGTCCGTTTCTGATGCCCGTAATATAAACATGGTGAATAGAAAAAGAAATATTGCTACGAGTCTCTCGAGACTCGTAGCACAATTTTATTTCTTTTTCTATTCACCATCTTTAAAACTACAATATATATATATATATATATATATATAGGCTATATATCTATATATTAGTGTGGTAAGCCGTCTGCCACCAAATATTGTAAATATTGTATTGGCACCAACGATGGCACCAAATATTGCTTTGGAATGGCTCGCGGTCCCCACTACTGTATCGTAAATCTAGAGTATGTTAATACACTATTACGGTATACCCTGCTCCAGGGTATGATAAAGTGATCCAACGGCCAAACTCTAGGCAAAGGGTGCACCCAGCCTGAGCCACCACTAATATCTCTAGCTATCTCCTTGGAGGGTGAACGGACACCCCTGTCGATATAATAAATGACGGTATGTTTCGCAAGCTCATTTCCTACCCTCTCTGGGCTCCTGGAAAAAATAGTCTACATAGCTGTAGAAAACAGCGTACTTGTATTCTTCCAAAAGGGCACAAAACACATATATCCACTTCTCAATACAGACTCCCTAAGGGGGGTGTCATATGCAGATTAACTACTAAAACATGACTTCTATACAAGAGCACTTTGCGTAGGGGTGGACCTTAAATTGGCCCCAACCAATCAGCTAAATAAAAGTTCAAATTCCTGGCTTCTTTTGAATAATATTGTCTTTCAATGGCCCAGTCCCAGAAGACAAAAATAGAATTTAACTTCAAAGCTTACTTATTGCGAAAGAATCTAGCTTAGTAACGAGAGTTTAACTTATGATTGAAAATTATCCTATAGGCTAGTATAGGCGAATGTAATTAAAGAAAAGAAAACAGGTCATTTACCTGGAAAGAAAGACAACAAGGGGTAGAACCCCAACATTATATGTATAAGCAACTCCAAATTCTTAACTTCACTAACATGGTTTTTCTAGCAAAGTAATGAAGATACAATTGAGACGTAACTCTTACCTATTTGAAAATAAAAATCATAAAAGAAAGATTACTACAGTCGAAGTATTCTGACTACTTCAAGAAGTTTGCTTTAAAAGATTAGCAGTTAAATGGTGAATCATTCTCCGAATAAGGGAAGAACGCTAAAGCTAGCCAAACACGCTGAAAATTGTCATTATGCGTGGGTTATTGAGACCATTTGGAAAAATGGAAAATCAGAGTCGAATGTAGTAGGGCTGACTAGGTAAAGAGTAATCTGTCTTCACGTATTACTTTTGCGGGAGGTAGATACCAAAACTACTTTTCTCTACAAACTCGGGAGAAAGCTGAATCTCTGCCCTTTCTAGGGGTCATTAGTGACTGGAGGAAACATAGAGCCCTTACTCCACCCTCTCTCCTGACCCATTATCTTCCTTCAATTATTTAAGCATTAATTTCACTGCAAATGATCCGAGTATCCAAATAATTAGCCTCCACAGGGAGTATAGCCAATACAACCTCAAGGGTGAGGGACCCCAATAATACAAATGGCCCATTTGTCACAGATAACTTTTAGTAGAAAAGGTGGGTATGTTGCACCTTTTTGAAACCAGAATTATGGAAAGAAATACCATTGCAAAAAAAAATTGGCCCCTTGACCCCTCCTGTTTCCCTCCTACATCATCCAGCGCCAACATTCTAGCAAAAACACAGGCTTGTTGTATAGTGGTTAAACCAAAATCGAACGAGTATTCTCAATCTCAAGACAAAACTAAGAAAGTCCCAGCCGTGGATTGATTTGGAGCAAAAACAAACCAAGTTCAGACTTCTTGAAAAAATGAGCTAAATACAGCATCAGTGCAGAAACAAACAAAAACGATGTAACTGCTCAAAGAGAAGGACAATGAATATGCATTTTTATTCAAGATGTCTCAAGAAAGGACGAGCTTACAATACACATTTGCTTAAAATTATAAAATTTTTGGTTCAAATGGCATAAAACAGTCGGCAAATAAAATAGTTGTAATTTTCCATAAACTGCATTTGTTACTTGTATAAGTGTCAATACTACTGCTACTAACAACTTACCGAAATAACAAGCCACCTGATGCCAACACAGCTACGCACACTCTTTTTCCATCCCAAAGTATTCAAACCCTCCCTCATTACAACCTCCCAGGAAGTTCCCATTTACTTTAAATCTTTCCATGTCCTCCACTTCATACCTCCTTAATTCATATTTTAATGCTTTCTTCATTTTCTTTATATTCATTTTGTCTTCATGTGATCTATCACTCAGATAGGCCTAATTCTTGCACAAGCTCTTTCTCCTTTGAGTTGAACATAAAGCTTTTTCGCTATTATTCTTAGCTGCGGTCATAACTTTCTTCACTAAGACACCATCAGCAACTTCATAAATTGTTTTCCTATAAGTATTCCATCCACCTACTACATTTTCAAAGTTTAAACTCTCCAGTTTAGTATTCAACTGTTCCTGGAAAGCTTCTCTCGAATTCTCATCCTGGAGTCTAACAAAATCAAAATTTCTTGGAAGGTAGGTACCCTTCCGAAATTTCAGCTTCAAATTATCCCTATAGGCTGATCTTTGCTTATAAATGTCAGTAAATCGCTTCAAAACCTCACAAGAAGGATCGAGAATTAAGGAGAGGGTACCCATGCCCACATATACGGAATAATTTCTATTTGTTTAAATTTTGAATGTCACCCTTTACTTTCATTCGAACAAATCATTTGTTTTTAATTTAAGTAACGTCCAAATTAATGCAAAACACAAACACATTTCATTATGGCGTTTGTTTTTAACAAAAATTAAGGTATTTAAGAATTCTTCAAAGCTTACAGGGTATCCAAGTGTAAGGATTAATTTAATAAAATACAAATTTTTCTTACGAAAGTCAAACGTGAAGCTGAAGCATGAAACGAAAAAAACGCTGCTTCGCAGATTAAACAAGATATATCTATAAAACTAGCTAAAACAAATTAACAGGTGATAATTTCTAATGTCTTTAGAATCATAAAAGCTAGCGTTTGACTGAAACAGTGAATTTGGAACAGTAAATATTGCAGTGGCTACAAAGTAAGAGAAGAGAATAACTGCGCTGTCAATAGAGGAGATGAGGAATTATTTTACCGGAACAGCTTCTAAACATCCTAAGTTGTTCAATGATAATACTAACATGTAATGTTTAATCTGATATTGTTTCATTAAAAAAATTCTTTTTGCATTATGATGTTAAATTTCCCTATTTTTAGGCTACTTAAAAAAGATCATTTTAAGAGACTTAGGTTTTAATCTTGAGAAACAAGGTACTTTCATGTCTAAAGCGCCATCCTATGGCTCAAAAGTATATATCGAGTAACTTGTGGACCATGGGCATTTCAGACACAAACGATTAAAATATATCAGCTTTTGTTACTAATGTTAGATCGTTTTAAGAAACTTAGATTTCAGTCCTAGAAAATAAGGTACCTTCATGCCTCAGCCGCCAACCAATACCTGAAAAGTGTATCTCAAGTAACTTGAGAAAGATGGGCATTTCAGACGCATACGCTTAAAATATATATATGACTTTAACAGTATTGTTAGATCACATTTAGAAACTTAGCCTTCAATCTTGAGAAATAAGGTGCCTTCATGTCTCAAGTGGCATCCTACGGTTAAAAAGTATATCTCGAGGAACGTGTGGACCATGGTCATTTCAAACCACTGAACCACCGACATTAATTGTTAAACATGTTTTCAGCATAAAAGAATATTTTTTCTTGGGATTGGTTTTTCCTGTCTGTCTACTTATTGAAAAGAATCTTGAAGCATAAGTAGTTTTTAGCGTCAGTAATACTTTCAACATTTATGTAATTGCTGAAACCGCCCTCAAAGCGCTGCACTGGTGAACGGGTGAGGTGTATTGGGGTCAACTTGTAGGGATTAGCCATTTTTCTTCTTTAAACTGCTAAAGAAAACTGTTTAGAAGGAAGAAAATTTTTCAAAAATTAAGAAAACACACTTAGAAAACTTTCAAAAAGTGAAAAACACTCGAATTGAATTTTCATAAACGAATTTTCGTTTATGAAATTATGACGGACCATGGGCAATTTCATAATGACGGTACTTCTCGGTAACTCTTTTCCTACCCCGTCAGGGTTCGGGGAAAAATCTCGTAGATTGTAGAAAATAACTCACATTTATTTTCTAATGTCAACTCCAACAAAACTCAAGCCATTAACATAGAAACATAGACTTTGAAGTCTAACGAAACGAACTCTGAGGTCTAAAAGGGAACTAAAAAACAAAATCACTATTTTAATAAAAGAAAAACTTGTGATGGGATGGACCCCAGAAAGGCATGAACCAATCCAATAAATAAGAGTTCAAATCAAACTGGACTTTAGGTATAACATTATCTTTCAATGAACAAGATCAGCCGGACAGATATAGATTTTAACCAAAACTTTACTTATTGTGAAACGACTGTCTTTTCAAGGAGAATTTTGCTTGTACTTTCAAATTATACTATAAGCAAATCTAATAAAAAAAATAGATTTTTTTATCTGAAAAGAAAAAGAGACAGAGCCCCAACAGGTACCATATAACTTTTCATATCATTTCTTGATTGGATAGGGTTGGATGACATAAATGGTAAAAATTTAGGATTTTCAGTTTTTAATATTATTTTATTATACTGTTGTCCTGTTTCATTTGACACCTCATTTAAGAATTTCTGACCATTATTTATTTTTAGAAAATGTAAACCTTATTTGATTTTAAATAATTAAAAAAATTAAACATTTAAAAAAAAGAAAAATTAAATAAATAAAACATAAGCAAAATAATATAGTAAAGTTAAAAAATCTAGACCATTATTTTTTTTAAACCAAGATTTTAATTTGAATTTTCCGATATCTATTTTTTGTACATTTAAGAGCACTTTTCTCTGTAACCATGAAAAATATTTCAATGAACTTTTTTTGATTTTGAAGAACAGACTGTAGCACAAATTTTGAACACAGGAAATTTATATATATCATTCTATTTTATTACAATGATATTCTGAAATTTTTGAAGAAACTATTCAGTTTCCACGACAACAAAGTGATGAATAAATAAACGTAAATATAACTTCCAATGTTTGCTTAAATGTTTGCTACAACATGACAAACAAATTAAAATACTTTTTATTGATACGTCAAAGATGGATCCAGAGAAAAGTGTGTCTAATGTAAACAAAACAAGGATGAATACTATTTATGCTTATCCAAATAGCAAAAATAAATTGTGAAATCATATTTTCAGAAATTTTGAAAAGAGCTTAATATCCTAGTTTGTCATATTTTTTTATTCCTCTTTTCCAGCGCAAACGGGGAAGTAAGACAAAATGGCAGCGTCAAAATATGTAATCAAGAAAATTTTGGCAATTAGACTTTACCCCCCCCCCTCTCTCTCTTTTAACGTTGTTTTTCCATAATAATATGATTATGATGATCAGCTCTATTAAGCGTTGAATTCCACGAAGCCAAAAATAGCGGAAGTAATTTTTTATGAGAATTTGAAAATTCTTTACAGGAGTGCGGCAGAAATATTATAACAATAATAACACGGATTGCTGTAAATTAGATTCACTATTCATCAAAATTGTTCTAATGTCCTTCGGTTTACCCAGATCTCTATATGCTCATATAAAACAATAATTTATAAGTAGTTGAGCAGTTTTTTTTATCTGCAACTTCTCGAAGATACCGATAACAATACACCCTTTGGAATCTTTACGTGAAAAAATTGCAAAATTTTTTTGTGGAAAATTTTAAGAGAGGTGAGAATTAAAACCTACATTTAATACCCTATTTTAACAAAAACCCATGCTAAATTTTTCAGCATCTCCACAAAGTTAGACAAATACGTTTTTGCAAGGTTAGTAGAAGGGCCCTAATGACTCCGATCAGTACATAATTTATGCATGTTTTTATGGTTTTTGTCACTGAGAATAAAAAAACAGGATTTTTCTCACTTTGATGTATTTTCATGGTTTATTAATGTTTAACCTGTCAAGGTCAATTGATTTGTTGGTGTTCGTCCAGGAGAATTGTCTCCGGGCGAAGTTTGCACATGCGCATTGACAGTGGGGAGAATGTTTTGATCTAGGACTCGAGGGGAGAGGATTTCCGAGAAATTGATTGCGTAACCTAACCTAACCTAGAAGGGTCCTATTGACTCCGATCAGTACATAATTTATACATGTATTTATGGTTTTTGTCACTGAGAATAAAAAAACAGGATTTTTCTCACTTTGATGTATTTTCATGGTTTATTAATGTCTAACCTGTCAAGGTCAATTGATTTGTTGGTGTTCGTCCAGGAGAATTGATTCCGCGCGAAGTTTGCACATGCGCATTGACGGTGGGGAGAATGTTTTGATCTAGGACTCTAGTTGGAAGTGAATTTCCGAGAACTTGATTTACATAATCGGTGGGGAGAATGTATTAATTCACGAAAGTGGAATTAATTTGTTGTTTCTAAGGGGAATTATTGATTCAAGAAAGTGGAATTTATTTGTTGTTTCTAAGGGAAATTATATATTCAAGAAAGGAGAATTAATTTGATGTTTCTAAGGGGAATTATTGATTCACGAAAGGGAATTATAAATGACATCACTTGTTTCCTAGGAATTATGCGGGACTCTAAAGAGATAAATTAATATTCTATTTTTAAATACGACTTCTCAGGTCATTAGACTTAGCGATAAATTGATATTCTATCGAAGTCGTGGTTTACCTTGTCACAGTTACATTCTCTTGATTTTTCAAAGTTCATTTTGGATTTCTATCGTTGAAATGCAAGAGTTGGATTATTTCAGTAGTGTTTTGTCGTGGTTTTACCTTGTCACAGTTACATTCTTTTGATTTTTCAAAGTTCATTTTGTATTTCTTTCGTTGAAATGCAAGAGTTGGAATATTTCAGTAGTGTTTTGTCATGGTTTACCTGGTCACAGTTACATTCTCTTAATTTTTCAAAGTTCATTTTGGATTTCTTTCCTTGAAATGCAAGAGTTGGATTATTTCAGTAGTGTTTTGTCGTGGTTTACCTTGTCATAGTTACATTCTCTTAATTTTTCAAAGTTCATTTTGAATTTCTTTCATTGAAATGCAAGAGTTGGATTATTTCAGTAGTGTTTTGCCGTGGTTTACCTTTTCACAGTTACATTCTCTTGATTTTTCAAAGCTCATTTTGAATTTCTTTCGTTGAAATGCAAGAGTTGGAATATTTCAGTAGTGTTTTATTGTGGTTTACCTTGTCACACTTACATTCTCATGATTTTTCAAAGTTCATTTTGGATTTCTTTCCTTGAAATGCAAGAGTTGGAATATTTCAATAGTGTTTTGTCGTGGTTTACCATGTTACAGTTACATTCTCTTGATGTTTCAAAGTTCATTTTGAACTTCTTTCGTTGAAATGCAAGAGTTGGAATATTTCAATAGTGTTTTGTCGTGGTTTACCTTGTCACAAATACATTCTCTTAATTTTTCAAAGTTCATTTTGGATTTCTTTCATTGAAATGCAAGAGTTGGAATATTTCAGAGTGTTTTGTCGTGGTTTACCTTGTTATGGTTACATTCTCTTGTTCTTTCAAAGTTCAATTTGAAATTCTTTCGTTGAAATGAAAGAGTTGGAATATTTCAGTAGTGTCTTGTCGTGGTTTACCTTGTCACAGTTACATTCTCTTGATGTTTCAAAATTCATTTTGAATTTCTTTTGTTGAAATGCAAGAGTTGGAATATTTCAGTAGTATTTTGTCGTGGTTTTACCTTGTCACAGTTACATTCTCTTGATTTTTCAAAGTTCATTTTGAATTTCTTTCCTTGAAATGCAAGAGTTGGATTATTTCAGTAGTGTTTTGTCGTGGTTTACCTTGTCAAAGTTAAATTCTCTTGATTTTTCAAAGTTCATTTTGGATTCCTTTCACTGAAAAGCAAGAGTTGGAATATTTCAGTAGTGTTTTGTTGTGGTTTACCTTGACACATTTACATTTTCTTGATTTTTCAAAGTTCATTTGGATTTATTTCGTTGAAATGCAAGAGTTGGAATATTTCAGTAGTGTTTTGTCGTAGTTTACCTTGTCACACTTACATTCTCTTGATTTTTCAATTTTTCAAAGTTCATTTTGGATTTCTTTCATTGAAAAGCAAGAGTTGGAATATTTCAGTAGTGTTTTGTTGTGCTTTATCTTGTCACAGTTACATTCTCTTGATTTTTCAAAGTTCATTTTGGATTTCTTTCGTTGAAAAGCAATAGTTGGATTATTTCGGTAGTGTTTTGTCGTGGTTTACCTTGTCACAGTTACATTCTCTTGATTTTTAAATTTTTCAAAGTTCATTTTGGATTTCTTTCATTGAAAAGCAAGAGTTGGAATATTTCAGTAGTGTTTTGTTGTGGTTTACCTTGTCACAGTTACATTCTATTGATTTTTCAAAGTTCATTTTGGAATTTCTTTCGTTGAAATGCAAGAGTTGGAATATTTCAGTAGTGTTTTGTCGTGGTTTACCTTGTCACACATACATTCTCTTGATTTTTCAAAGCTCATTCTGGATTTCTTTCCTTGAAATGCAAGAGTTGGAATATTTCAGTAATATTTTGTTTTTGTTTACCTTGTCACAGTTACATCCTCTTGATCTTTCAAAGTTCATTTTGGATTTTTTTCGTTGAAATACAAGAGTTGGAATATTTCAGTAGTGTCTTGTCGTGGTTTACCTTATCACTGTTACATTCTCTTGATGTTTCAAAGTTCATTTTGAATTTCTTGTGTTGAAACGTAAGAGTTGAAATATTTCAGTAGTATTTTGTCGTGGTTTTACCTTGTCACAGTTACATTCTCTTGATTTTTCGAAGTTCATTTTGAACTTCTTTCGTGAAATGCAAGAGTTGGAATATTTCAGTAGTGTTTTGTCGTGGTTTTACCTTGTCAAAGTTACATTCTCTTGATTTTTCAAAGTTCATTTTGGATTCCTTTCACTGAAAAGCAAGAGTTGGAATATTTCAGTAGTGTTTTGTTGTGGTTTACCTTGACACATTTACATTTTCTTGATTTTTCAAAGTTCATTTGGATTTCTTTCGTTGAAATGCAAGAGTTGGAATATTTCAGTAGTGTTTAGTCGTGGTTTAACTTATCACACTTACATTCTATTGATTTTTCAAAGTTCAGTTTGGATTTCTTTCATTGAAATGCAAGAGTTTGAATATTTCAGTAGTGTTTTGTCGTGGTTTACCTTGTCACAGTTACATTCTCTTGTTTTTTCAATTTTTCAAAGTTCATTTTGGATTTCTTTCATTGAAAAGCAAGAGTTGGAATATTTCAGTAGTGTTTTGTTGTGGTTTATCTTGTCACAGTTACATTCTCTTGATTTTTCAAAGTTCATTTTGGATTTCTTTCGTTGAAATGCAAGAGTTGGATTATTTCGGTAGTGTTTTGTCGTGGTTTACCTTGTCACAGTTACATTCTCTTGATTTTTAAATTTTTCAAAGTTCATTTTGGATTTCTTTCATTGAAATGCAAGAGTTGGAATATTTCAGTAGTGTTTTGTTGTGGTTTAACTTTTCACACTTATATTCATTTGATTTTTCAAAGTTCATTTTATAATTTCTGTCGTTGAAATGAAAGAGTTGGATTATGTCAAAAGTGTTTTGTCATAGTTTTCCATGTCAAAGTTAGATACAAATGATTTTTCTAATTTCATTTTGAATTGCTTTCATTTAAATAAAACAGTTGGATTATTTCAGTAGCTTTTTGTCGTGGTTTACCGTGTCAGAGTTACATACTCTTGATTTTTCAAAGTTCATTGTGGATTTCTTTCATTGAAATGTGTTTTGTTGTGCTTTACCTGGACACAGTTATATTTTATTGATTTTTCAAAGTTCATTTGGATTTCTTTCGTTGGATTGCAAGAGTTGGAATATTTCAGTAGTGTTTTACTGTGGTTTACCTTGTCACAGTTACATTCTCTTGATTTTTTTAAAGTTCATTTTGGATTTTCTTTCGTTGAAATGCAAGAGTTGGAATATTTCAGTATTTTTTTGTCGTGGTTTAACTTGTCACACTTACATTCTCTTGATTTTTCAAAGCTCATTTTGGATTTCTTTCATTGAAATGCAAGAGTTAGATTATTTCAGTAGTGTTTTATCGGGGTTTACCATAGAAAACAACCACTTCAGTTCTGATTTTTCTCAAAGACATAAAACATTTAAAGTTCTATACTAAATTTTTCCGTAGAAGATAGGAAAAGTTATACTATGATTGTGTTTATTTTCCCATGAAGATAAAAAGTTTCATTTTAATTCTAAATTTTCTTAAATTCAGTTCCGATTTTTCTCAAAGAGATGAAAAAATTTAAAGTTCTCTTCAGAATATTTTCCCCTAAGAAGAGAAAAGCTTCACATTAATTCTGAGTTTTCAACGCGAAGTGACGAAAATGTCAAGTTCTCTTCTGAATTTTCTCAATGAAAAAAAAAAAGTTGCAGATCAATTCTAATTTTTTCAAGAAAATAGAAAGCTTCCACTTCAGTTCTGATTTTTTCTCAAAGACATAAAAATTTAAAGTTCTATTCTAAATTTTTCCATAGAAGATAGAAAAAGTTATACCTTAGTTGTGAATATTTTCAATGAAGATAAAAAGTTTCACTTTAATTCTATATTTTGCTCAATGAAGTGAAGAAAAGTTCAAGTTCTCTTCTGAATTTTCTCAATGAAAGAGAAATTAGTTACAGTTCGATTCTAATTTTTTCAAATGAAAATAAAAAAAAACTTCCACTTCAGTTCTGATTTTTCTCAAAGACATTAAAAAATTTAAAGTTATGTTCTAAATTTTTCCGTAGAAGATAGGAAAAGTTATACTATGATTGTGATTATTTTCCAATGAAGATAAAAAGTTTATGAGAGCAAGTTTTTTGTCTGAAGTAGCAATTTTTACTTTCACACTAACAAATTTTCTCATCAAAGTAACAACTTTTTCCTTAACACTAACAGAGTTTTATTAACACTAACAAATTTTCTCATCGAATCAACAACTTTTTCCACAATACTAACAAACTTCTACTTAAAAATATCAAAAAGCATAATTATACTTAAAAAGCATAATTTATTTCCGTTCATGATAAAAAGTTTTTAGTCAAAAGTAGCAAGTTTTCCTTAACACTTACAAATTTTCTCATCAAAGTAACAATTTTCCTTAACACTAACAGAGTTTTAATTACACCTATCAAATTTCTCTTAGAAGTAAAAATTTTCCGTCAGTGATAACAAATTTTCTGTTAGAGCTAACAAGTTTTATGTCAAAGATACCAAATTTTTCGTCATTGTTAACAATTTTTTGATTGTGATAACAAGTTTTCTGTCAGAAGTAGCAAGTTTTCTGTCAAAGATACCAATTCTTTCTTAAAATTAAAAAATTTTTGACACTGATAACTTAATTTCTGTTAGAACTAGCAAGTTGTCCAGCAAAGATAACAAATTTTTCTTAGAAGTAGCGAATTTCTTCTAACAGCACCAAGTTTTCCGTTAAAGATAACAAATCTTCTCTTCGAAGTAACAACTTTTTCCTTAATACTAACAAACATTTACTTAACACACCCCAATTTCTCTTGGAAGTCACATTTTTTCATCAGTGATAACACGTTTCAGCTTGAGCTTGCAAGTTTTCTCTCAAAGATACCAATTTTTTTCTTGGAAATAGCAATTTTCATTATGATAACAAGTTATCTGTTACAAATAACAAGCTTTAAGTCAAACATACCATGTTTTTCTTGGAATTAACAATTTTTTCGTTGATGATAAACAATTTTTCTGTCACAAGTAGCAAGTTTTGCTTAACACTAACCAGTCTTCTAATCGATGTAACAACTTTTTCATAATACTAACAAACTTTTATATTACAGTATCAAATTTCTCTTAGTAGTTACATGTTTTTAACAAGTTTTCTTTCAAAGTTAGCATTCTCTGTGTTTAAGTTACGTTCATCTAACTTCCAAAACCATAGGTTAGGTTAGGTTAAGTATAAAGAAATATTAATAAATAAATAGAAACATTTCCCCATGTTTAAGGGGTTTCTCTACATTTAAGTTAGGTTCATTAACCTCCTAAACCATAGGTTAGGTTGGGTATAAATAAATATTAATAAATAAATAGAAACATTTCATCATGTTTAGTTTAGGTTAGGTTAAGCTTATCATGGGCGCTCATGATAAGCCAACCTAGCCTAACTAAAAAATGGTACAAAGTAGACCTGGGGGGAGTTTCCGGCGAGTATGGTTCGGTTAGGTTAGGCTAGATTAAGTTTGGTTAGGTTAAGTTAGGTTAGCCATGGTACAGTTAGGTTAAACATGGTACAAAGTCGACCTGGGGGGATTTTCCGGCGAGTATGGTTAGGTTAGGCTAGATTAAGTTAGGTTAGGTTAGCCATGGTAAACTTAGGTTAAACATGGTACAAAGTCGACCTGGGGGGATTTTCCGGCAAGTTAGGTTAGGTTAGGCTAGATTAAGTTAGGTTAGGCTAGATTAAGTTAGGTTAGGTTAAGTTAGGTTAGGTTAGCCTACGTACGCGCGCGTACGTAGGCTAACCTCCAAAGGATTATTTCAACGAAAGAAATTCAAAATGAACTTTGAAAAATCAAGAGAATGTAACTGTGACAAGGTAAACCACAACAAAACACTACTGAAATACTCCAACTCTTGCATTTCAATGAAAGAAATCCAAAATGAAATTTGAAAAATCATGAGAATGTAACTGTGACAAAGTAAACCATGAAAAAACACTACTGAAATATTCCAACTCCTGCATTCCAATGAAAGAAACCCAAAATGAACTTTGAACAATCATGAGAATGTAAGTGTGACAAGGTAAACCACGACAAAACACTTGCATTTCAACGAAAGAAATTCAAAATGAACTTTGAAAAATCAAAAGAATGTAACTGTGACAAGGTAAAACCACGACAAAACACTACTGAAATAATCCAACTCTTGCATTTCAACGAAAGAAATCCAAAATGGACTTTGAAAAATCAAGAGAATTTAACTGTTACAAGATAAACCACGATAAAACACTACTGAAATATTCCAACTGTTGCATTTCAATGAAAGAAATTCGAAATGAACTTTGAAAATTCAAGAAAATGTAAGTGTGACAAGGTAAACCACAACAAAACACTACTGAAATATTCCAATTCTTGCTTTTCAATGAAAGAAATCCAAAATGAACTTTGAAAAATTAAGAGAATGTAATTGTGACAAGGTAAACCACGACAAAACACTATTGAAATATTCCAACTCTTGCATTTCAACGAAAGAAATCCAAAAGATCTTTGAAAAATCAAAAGAATGTAACTGTGACAAGGTAAACTACAACAAAACACTAATGGTAGGATGGGGAGCCAAAAGTTAGGGGGATGGGACCCTTCTGTGTCTCAAATGCTTAAATAAAAAAGTATAAAAAAAATGGGGGGCAAAAAAGTTGGGGGGCTCTTTGGGGCCCCGGTGGGCATTTGGGAGCCTTTAAGGGGCCCTGGGGCTCTTTGGGGGCTCAGGGGCCCTTTGGAGGCCCGGGGGGAGGCATTGTGGGACCGGGGGCCTTTGGGAGGCCGGGGGTTCCTTCGGGGTTGGGGTAGGGGGGTTGGGGCCCTTTGGGGTTGGGGTATGGGGGGTTGTTGGGGTAGGGGACCTCACAACACTGTTCAAATGAAACTTGTGTATTGTAACGACCACAGAGTTTCACCCTTAAATCCTCTTCTAAATCATCGTCTAAAATGCCTCAAACGGTTTCGCGTAAATCATCTTCTAAAATGTCTCAAAACGGTTTCGCCCAAATAATCTCTAAACGTAATTTCTGCGTGTTCCTTTTGTTTTGACATCCCTGCACTGTCACATTTGAAATTCCTAGGAAACCATCTCCCGCGTTAATCTCTTCATCTCTAAGATGTTCTTGGTAACACTATTATGGATTCGATAGAATATCAATTTATCGCTAAGTCTAATGACCTGAAAAGTCATATTTAAAAATAGAATATTAGTTTATCTCTTTAGAGTCCCGCATAGTTCCTTGGAAACAAGTGATGTCATTTCTAATTCCCTTTCGTGAATCAATAATTCCCCTTAGAAACAACAAATAAATTCCCCTTCTTGAATCAATAATTCCCCTTAGAAACAACAAATTAATTCCCCTTTCGTGAATCAATACATTCTCCCCAAAGATTATGTAAATCAAGTTCTCGGAAATTCACTTCCCCTTCGAGTCCTAGATCAAAACATTCTCCCCACCGTCAATGCGCATGTGCAAACTTCGCCCAGAGACAATTCTTCTGGACGAAAATCAACAAATAAATTGAACTTAACAGGTTAAACATTAATAAACCATGAAAATACATCAAAGTGAGAAAAATCCTGTTTTTTTATTCTCAGTGACAAAAACCATAAAAACATGCATAAATTATGTACTGATCGGAGTCATTAGGGCCCTTCTAGGTTAGGTTAGGTTACACAATCAATTTCTCGGAAATCCTCTCCCCTCGAGTCCTAGATATGGTTTTTGTCTCAGTGACAAAAACCATAAAAACATGCATAAATTATGTACTGATCGGAGTCATTAGGGCCCTTCTACTAAGGTTAATTCTGTATGTTTCAAAAACTTAAAATGACCAAAATAATTTAAAATGACCAAAAATAATGTTTTTCTGATGGAAGTAAAGAGCAAAATTGAAATTTAAAACGAATAAAAACTATTGGTTGGCAGTTTATTCAACATATATCTGTAAAACTAGTTCAAACAAACTGACTCAAGATATTTCTTTATATTTGCTGAATCTACAAAAACTAGCGCTTTGCTGAAAACACAAGATCGACGCAACAAAACAGAATTGGGAGTACAAAAGTCCTCAAGTAGCCTGCAGATTTTTTTTTATAAGGCTCTCAATAATCTTTTTCTGACCTTGAAATCATCAAATTCTAGTAGGCCTATATAATTTTAATTCTTTAAAAAAGACTCAAGCAAGCTCAATTTCCCAAAAGCGCTAGTTTTTCAGAATTCTACAAATATAGGGATATATTTATTTGGATATAACGAATCAATTTATTTGGACCTGTTTTGTAGATACATGCTGCACAAAATGCAAAGCAATGATTTATGTTAGTTTTAAGTTTCAACCTCGCTCTTTACCTCCATCAGAAATACTTTTTTTTCAATTATTACCACCGAAGTCATCTGTTTGTTCCTTCAGATGAAGGTTGGTATATGCGCAAATCTAAGATGAGGACCTATTTAAAAGACAAGCAGGATATCGATCGTATTTCTGTTACAATAGATCATGTTAAAAAATATAAATAATTAAAAAAAAACAAAAAAACTTACATATTCATATGACAAACGACGCAAGACCAATCGTTCGCTTTAATTCCAGGCCTTCTACAATTTTTACAAACTTTCAAACCACAAGATTTGCAAGACGAGCCTCTATTTATAAGTCTCCCAAGTTCAGCACGACATCTCGAACAACTTCGAATATTTTGAGCTGAAAGAGAGCAAAACTGTATTTTGGTAAGAGCAATAGCTGGTATCATATCATTGCAGCTTTGAACTTTAAAGGTTCCTTAGACATAGAATAAACATTAAAGAAAATGAAAGTAAAAGAAGCGAAGTGTATATTCTGAAACACCTATTGCTAAAGTTGTTCCTTAGGATCAAATAGAAGTAGATGCAACTTGATTCACTCAGACGGCATTACCATCTCAAAATTAACGAGCTACCACAGAAAATTTATTTAATTGTACATTTCATGTGTAAATTTTTGCGGGATATTTGTTACGAAAATGATAGCATCCACAGTTTTGTTGGATCAAAACCACTATGCCTTCCCAAGGCCAGAACATAATTTGCACTTTACTGAAAAAATATAAATGTTCTTACTTTAATAATTTTAATAAATAAAATAATATTAACATTTTGATTACTAAATAACAGTATATGTATATTAAACTGACAATGCACATTCATTTGTATTTTTTTCAGTAAAGTGCAAATTATGTCCTGGCCTTGGGAAGGCATAGGGGTTTTTAGCCCAACTTATGTTAAATTCTACTCGTTTTGAGTTTGACTCACTTATTTATTGTAATTTCTGTTAGTTTTGGGTTTCATTTATTTATCGATGCTGATTTGCGGTAGTTTCACGCTTCGTAGATTATTTGATTTTATTTTTGCTCATTTTTTGTTCAATGGAGTTCTTTACTTTTCTTTGAAAAACTCACTTTGTGGAAAAAGTTTTTTAAATTAATTTCTGTTTGTTTTATATGGACACAGTCTTTTTATTGAAGACGAAAATAATACTTTAAATCCTTTCGGTTTTTTAAGACTTTATAGTTTGGTCATCTATTTGTATGCTGGAGAAAAATTTTCAGCAATTTTTAACAACACATACCCTTATAAAAATCTTGACACAAATAGTAGTGTTTAATTTCGTTTCATACCTCCTCTAGTTAACCTGAAATGGAAAACTTGATACCATTCGCAAAAAATCTGCTTACTTTTTTTATAGCTTGGATACACTTACGCTATTTTGACTTGGTTAAATTTTAAGAGCAGAAATATTCCCGAAAGTTTGAACATAATACCCTCAGTCGTTCTTGGGATTCTGCTGAGAGGCCTTATTGGGAATTAGCATTAACACAGTGCATTTTGATTTAATCCTAAGGCAACATTTAGTCTTAAAACATAAAGGCAAATGGGAGGGTGGGCGTGGGAGGGGGATTAGTTTCCCTCCAATCACTTTCGACTATTAAAAGGGCATCAGCCCTTTCTATTTTCTATCAAATGAGCCCTTTCTGAAGTTCCTAAGATAACTCCTTCGATACGAAGTGCCCTGGTCTAAATAAAAATCATACATTATACCCACATCGATCTTTACTATAAAAATTTAAAGCCTACACCTTATATGCCCCCAGGAAATAAATTACAACCCTTACCCTATGGGCTGTGAGGGTAATTTCATCCTCTAAGACATAATTTCCAGGACTTTCAGTTTCGTTAAACAAAATGGCTATCTCAAAATTTTGATTGGATGTGTTTGGGAAAATGGTGGGCGTGAGAGGGGCGTTAGTCACTCTCCCATCACTTACAACTATTAAAAAAAAGCACTAGCCCTTTCAATTTCCAATCAAATGAGCCCTTTTTAAGTTTCTACGACAACGCTTTAAATAAAAACCTTATATGTCCCAAGGGCATAGCTAATAGCCCTTGTTCTGACGGCTGGGGGGGGGGGGGGTATCTCTCACAAAGACCTAATTTCAAGAACTTTCTACTACGTTTAACAAAATGGCTATCTGAAAATTTTAATTGGATGTGCTTAGGGGAATGGTGCGCGTGAGAGGGTGGTTAGTTACCCTCCAATCACTTTCGACTATTACAAAGGGCACAAGCCCTGTCAATTCCCAATTGAATGAGTCCCTTCTGAAGTTTTTACGACAACTCTAGCTATAAAAACCTTATATGACCCCAGGGCAGAACTTACAACCCTTACACTGAAGGCTCTGAAGGGTTTATCATCCAAAAAGACCTAATTTCTAGAACTTTTGACTACCTTGAACAAAATGCATATCTCAAAATTTTGATTGCATATGTTTGGGGAAATGATGGGCGTGAGAGGGATTTTAATTGTCCTTTAATCACTTCCGACTATTAAAAAGAGCTCTAGGCCTTTCAACTTCCAATCGAGTGAGCCCTTTTTGAAGTTTTTATAACATTGCTTTCTATAAAAACCTTACATACCCCCAGGGCATAACTTACAACCCTTGCCCTGAGAGGTGTGGGGGGGGAAGGTTGTCATCCTTAAAGACCTAATTTCCAAAACTTTCAACTACGACGAATAAAATGGCTATCTAAACATTTTGATTGGATGGGTTTGGGAAAAAGGTGGGCATGAGAAGGGGGCTAGTTGCCCTCAAATCACTTTCAACTGTTTAAAAGGGCACTAGCCCTTTGAATTTCGAATCGAAAGAGCTCTTTTTCAAGTTTCTACAACAAAGTTTTCAATAAAAACTTATATACCCCAGTGCATAACGTATAACCGTTGCCCTGAAGACTGTGGGGGGACTGTCCTGCTCAAAGGTATAATTTCCTGAATTTTAAACTGCGTGAAACAAAATAGATATCTAAAAGTTTTGATTGGATGTGTTTGGGGGAAAGGTGGGGGTGAGAGGGGGGTTAGTTGCTCTCCAATCACTTTCGACTATTAAAAACGGCACTAGCCCTTTCAATTTCCAATCGAATGAGCCTTTTTTCAAGTTTTTACGACAAAGATTTCAATAAAAACTTATATACCCCAGGGCATAACTTATAAACCTTGCCCAGAAGACTTTGGGGGGAGTGTCCTGGTCAAAATTTCCTGAACTTTTAACTGCGTGGAACAAAATGGCTATCTCAAAATTTTGATTGGATGTGTTTGCAGAAATGGAGGGCATAGAAGGGGTGTTAGTTGCCTTCCAATTACTTACGACTATTAAAAAGGGCACTAGCCATTTCAATTTCTAATCGAATGAGCCATTTTTGAAGCTTGTACGACAACGCGTTCAATAAAAACCTTATATGCCCCCAGGGAATAACTTACAACCCTTGCCCTGAGGGCTAAGAAGGGGTTGTCATCCTCAAAGATCTAATTTACAGAACTTAAAACTATGCTGAATAAAATAGCTATTTCAAAATTTTGATTGGATGTGTTTTGGGAAATGGTGGGCGTGCGAGGGGGGTTAGTTGCCCTCCAATCACTTTCGACTATCAAAAAGGGCAATAGCCCTTTGAATTTCCAATCGAATGAGCCTTTTTTGAAGTTCCTATGACAACACCTTCTATAAAAATCTTATATGCCCCCAGGGCATAACTTACAACCATTGCCCTGAAGGCTGTGGGGAGTGTCCTTCTCAAAAATCTAATTTCTATTTGGAAATCAACTACGTTGAAGAAAATGGCTATCTCAAAATTTTGATTGGGATGTGTTTTGGGAAATGGTGGGCGTGGAAGGGGTATTAGTTGCCTCCCAATCACTGTCGACTATTAAAAAGTTCACAAGCCACTCTAATTTCCAATTGAATGAGCCCTTTTTCAAGTTTCTACGACAACTTCTTCGATACCAGGTGGTCTTCTCCAAAGTAACAAAAATAATAAATAACACATTTTACCAACATCGTTTTCATTTGCCCTCATTACATAAACCTCAACTCTTGCCCCGAAGGTTGTGGGAGAATTTTCTCCTCAAAAACGTTTTTTCAACCTTAAACTCAACTACGCTGAACAAAATGATCATCTTAAAATGTTGATTGGATGTGTTTAGGGGAATGATGGGCATGGCGGGGGGAGGGCTAGTTGCCCTCCAATCCCTTTCGACTATTAAAAAAGGCACAAGCCCTTTGAATTTCCAATCGAATGAGCCTTTTTTGAAGTTTCTACGACAACACCTTCTATAAAAACCTTATACAACCAAGGGCATAACTTACAACCCTTGCCCTGAAGGCTCTGGGGAAGTGTCCACCTCAAAAACATAATTTCTATCTTGAAATCAACTACGCTGAACAAAATATCTATCTCAAAATTTTGATTGGATGTGCTCCAGGAAATGGTGGGCGTGGAAGGGGTGTTAGTTGCCTTCCTATCACTTTCGACTATTAAAAAGGGCAAGAGCCACTCCAATTTTCAATTGAATGAGCCCTTTTCGAAGTTTCTACGACAACTTCTTCGATACGAATTGTCCTGCTCTAAAGGAAAAAAAAATAAAAAATAATACTTTGTGCCAACATCGTTCTTATATGCCCTCAGGGCATAACTTAAAACCCTTGCCCCGAGGGTTGTGGGGGAGTGTCCTCCTCAAAAACCTATTTTCTATCTGGAAATCAACTACGCTGAACAAAATGGATATCTCAAAATTTCGATTGGATTTGTTTGGGGAAATGATGGGTGTGGGGGGGGGCTAGTTGCCCTCCAATCACTTTCGACTATTAAAAAAGGTACTAGCCCTTTGAATTTCAAATCGACTGAGTCTTTTTTGTAGTTTCTACGAAAACACCTTCTATAAGAACCTTACATGCCCCCAGGACATAATTTAAAACCCTTGCCCCGTGGGTTATGGGAGAGTGTCCTCCTCAAAAACATATTTTGTATCTGGAAATCAACTAAGCTGACCAAAATTTTGATTGGATATGTTTGGGGGAATGATGGGCGTGGGGGTGCTAGTTGCCTTCCAATCACTTTCGACTGTTAAAAACGGCACTAGCCACTCCAATTACCAATCGAATGAGCCCTTTTTGAAGTTTCTACGACAACTCCTTCGATACGAAGTGCCTGGGTAGAGAAAAAAAATAATACATTGTGCCAACATCGATTTTTACTTAGGCAGCGCTATTGCGCTGCCTATGATACCAATGTAATGAATATTAGGGCACGTCCAGTATTTTTTCGGGGGGGGGGGATTTTTCAAAAAAACTTAAAAAACGCATGGAAAGCTTGTTTTATGTTTTTTTAAGTTTTTAAAAGCCAGGCAAAATTTTTTTGGGGGGGACACAAACCCCCCGACCCCCTGGATATGGCCTTGAATGTATATTATTCTTCAGCAGTATATTTAACTTGGTTTGGCCCACTCATCTGACTAATAGAATTGTCCACCCGGCTGTCTTTTTTAGCTAAACAAAAGTTAAATTCTTTTATATTAAAAGCTTAAAAGCCAACTAATCGTTTTTTGAGTTCCTACAAATTGTTTAACGTCAATTTTTTTATTTAATCTGAAAGATTAAAGATTAGGAAAATCTTTAAAGCAAGAATTCACTAAAGTAACTTTGTAGTCTAGTGACCCAAAAATTATAATCATTTGCAGATGATATTGCATTAGTCATTAGTACACCGCAAAATAACAAAATATTGCCAAATGAAAAAAGAAAAAACTTGAATGATGAAAAACGTGGTTATTTTTAGTTTTAAAGGAAAGTAATGGGAAAGGAAATTATAAAGTTAAGTTTACTTACGAGGAACTGAAAGTCATAAATAAAATAAACGATTTTGGATTTTTTCCAGCGGATAATGGAAGTTAAAATAATTTTGTTAATAAGATAATTAATGGAGACAAAGTAGTCGTATCAGAATTTTTTAGAAGTTCAACGATTAAGAGAATTAAAACCTAAAATTACATAAAAGAACATTCAGTACATAAATCTTACCAGGAACAGGATATAAAGCATAGACTTAGGATGGAAAAGCGGCTGAAAAGTTACAGCCCCTCCAGCTGCAGCATTACAAGAGAGTGTGTGGTCTGCATCAGAAAACACACCCACAAGGTTTGAAGGGCGATACAGTTACGAAGACAGGCATGTTAGAGCTGCATATGAATATATATTAAAAATGCTTTGAAAACTCCGTGACCATCCCACATTAAATTATTAGTAGAAAGAGCGAGAAAGCTTTACCTATTGGAATGACGGTCTTTATCCTAGTGATTTACCTACAGATTAAAAAAGTCAGGTACGATTTGTTTAGAGGCTTAAGAAATTAAGTGTTGGCAGGGCTGGTTAGCAATTCCACAACATTGAAAAATTATTTTCTGAGCAACTTCAAACTTAGAATCATATTTTTTTAGCCAAAAGTAGTATGGGTGTATGCAGTCCGAGCGACCTGTACCCCTGTCATTCCGAGCAAACAGTACCTCCAAAATAGCCTACCGTTACAAGTGCCCAGGTATCCTATCATTTTGAGCAGCCAGTACCAACCATACGGCACATATGGCGTTATCTCTACTTCCAGTTGATAAGGCAAATTCTTGGAATTGCATGTCAGATATTCTTTCTGTAATATCGTGAGTTTCATTTGCTAAGTATGTTGTTCAATAATTGAAGTGAGTTTGAAGTAACATGTTGTCTAATAAACGAAGTTTTGATATGAATTCTAATATAAAATTGGTAGAGATCTTTTTGTAATATAGAAGTATCGAACGGATTATTGATTTTTGATAATTGATTATGACTACAACCAGTCAGGTATCATTCTTGTAATGCAATGGTCCTGAGCACACCAGTTTTCGATTACCGGGCCTTGCGGATGAATTTGGGCCCCCACATTCCATCCAGAACCGAACGTCCTCCACCAGAGCCCCCGAATCCCCCACTCGCCTTCCAGGGCACCATGTCCCTTTAGGGGGCCTTGAGTTCCCCTTCATGGGCCCTAACGTTGATTTTTCTTACTTAGATTTTTTTTATTTTTTTATTTTTTTTCTTTCGAGAATTTCAAGAATGATGTGTTATATGGTATGCGTAATCATTCATGTTGGACTGTGACCAACTGGTGTTAAGCCTCCCTACATCGTAACAAATTATTTACCTTTTTGCATCATCCCGAGAATATACATACCACGGTGATTTGAGATGCTTGTTGGACAGACATACTCTTTTGATGGTTATAGACACTTTTCGATCTCAAAAAGTTTTAATGACTTCAATCGGGTAGGTATCATTTTCGTAATGTAATGATCCTCAGCACGTCGGTTTTCCATTACCGGGCTTGCATATGAGTTTGGGGCCTCACATTTCCATCCAGGATCCCTTGTCCCCCCCAGGATCCCAATGACCCCCCCCCAACTTTTGTTTTAGACCTAGAATTTTTTTGAACTTAGAATTTTTCAACAAGTCTTTTAATTGGTGATTCAGTATCAAAAAGTAATAAAACAGCACTTTTGAATAAAAACAACTCAGCTAAATGGTAAATTTCAAGTCTTTTAATTGGTGACTTAGTATCAAAAATTAATAAAAAAACACTTTTACATAGAACAAACTCAGCAACTTGGTAAATTCCAAATCTTTTAATTGGTGACTGAGTATCAAAAATTAATAAATAATCACTTTTGCATAGAACAAATTCAGCTACTTGCTAATTTCCAAAGCTTTTAATTAGTAAGTTTGTATAAAAAATTAATTTAAAAAAATTGATAAAAAAGCACTTTTGCATAGAACAAACTCAGCTACTATGTAAATTCCAAAACTTTTAATTGGTGACTGAGTATCAAATATTAATAAAAACACTTTTGCATCGAACAAATTCAGCTACTTGGCAAATTCAAATTCTTTTAATTGGTGACCGAATATCAAAAATTAATAAAAAAGTACTTTTGCATACAACTAACTCATCTACGTGGTAAATTACAAGCCTTTTAATTGATGATTGAGTATCAAAAGTTAATAAAAAGCTCTTTTGCATAGAACAAACTCAGCTACTTGGTAAATTCCAAGTCTTTTAATTGATGTCTGAGCATCAAAAATTAATAAAAAGGTACTTTTGCATAGAACAATCTAAGCTACTTGGTGCTTGGTTGATTCTTTAAGTTTTTTAATGGGTAACTGAGCATGAAAAATTACTAAAAACAACACTTTTTCTTAGAACAAAATCAGCTACTTGGTAATTTCCAAGTCTTTCAATTGATGTCTGAGTATCAAAAATTAATAAAAAAACACTTTTGCATAGAATAAACTCACGTACTTGGTAAATTCTAAGTCTTTTAATTGATGACTGAGTATCAAACATTAACAAGCTCAAATAATTTATTAATTGTTTAGAGCTCAAATAATTAACCCGACACAAGAAAATAAGCAATTATATAAAATTTATCGAAATAGGTTGAATACAATTTTAAGAAATGAAAAAAACAAATATTTTGAGAAGAAGTTTAAGAAGGTCGAAGGATGCCCTAAGAAAACCTGGGGACTAATAAAAGAAGTGATTGGATTAAAAATAAACAGTGTACCTGATGAATTAGTAAGTGTAATGGGAAAGACTTTGAATTCTGAAAATGACATATGCAATGAATTTCAGAGTTATTTTTCAAATATTGGTCTGAATTTAGCTATGTCAGTTGTACCTGATAGTGGTGATTCAACGTTCGAGTTCTTACTGAGGGACCCCATTGATGTATCTCTTCACCTTAGACTTCTAACGGTTGATGAAATTAAAAAAAATTATTTATGGGTTGCGTAGTAATCCATCTGTAAGCGATCATATTATTTTAAAAGCACTTAAATGCATTTTCTTGTTATAACTGATGTTTTATGTGGGTCAATTAGTGAGTGTTTTCGTCAAGGAAAATTCCCAGACTGTTTTAAAGTTGCCCGTATAACCCCATTTCATAAGGGTGGTATTCAAAATGACCCAGGAAACTATAGACCGATATCTGTTTTACCCATCATTTCCCGTGTTTTAGAGAAGTGTGTTAGCATTAGAATGATGAGTTTTTTGGAGAATCATAAGTTACTGGTAGAGACACAATTTGGGTTCCATAGAAAAAGGACAACGGAACAGGCGATGATTTGTTTGACAACTATTATTATGGATGCATTAAATAAAGGTTTTAAAATAGTTGCTATATTTTTAGATCTCATGAAAGCTTTCGACACTGTGGATCAATAACTTCTACTTAAGAAGGGTAAGGTGTATGGTATAAGGGGTAAATCATTAAATTTTCTAAGAAGTTTTTTAAGTAATCGTTATCAGTATGTCCAACTAAATGATTCTTCTTCCGAAAAAAAAGCGTATTGAAATAAGTGTTCCGCAAGGATCAGTTCTCGGTCCTATATTATTCTTGATATTTATTAATGATTTACCAAATTGTCTGAATAATTTTTGCTATAGAATAAATGAACTAACGGTAAACCCGACTAATGAAACAGTTTCACTTTTTGCTGATGACACAACAGCCATTAGCACAGCTAAGACAGCGGAGCTGCTGCAGATTTCCATGAAGGAATCAGTTAATAGAATTATAGCAAGGATGAGGGTAAATAAATTAAGGATTAACATGGCTAAGTCTAACTTTATTATTTTCTCCGATCATTTAACTTTTAGCCATGGATCAAGGAATTAGATATGCCCAATAGCGTTATAAAACGGACTGCGTCTTTTAAATACCTTGTGATGGTAATAGATAAAACTTTATGTTTTAAGCAACATGTCACTTCAAGTAGCAAAGTCTTTGCAAGAAATCACAGTATAATGAAGAAACCTCAACATTGTTTTCCCCAATATGTACACCACTACCATTATTTTCCTTTAAAAAACTTACATATACTTTACTGCTCGAGTATTTGGTTCTCTACGTTTTCTTCTATCCTTAAACCAATAAGAGTTCTACAAAATAATGAAGTCAGAATTTTAGTCAGTAGGTCTCCGCGTAGATCTGTTTGAGAAATTTACACAACTTTAAAAATTTTGCCGGCTGCAGGCCTTCGTGAATTCTATGTATTGTGGTTTATTTTTGGACTGCAGCAGGATGTTCAGCCTCGTTGTTTTGGTGATTTATTGTCCATTAGGTCTACTGTTCATTCTCACGATACAAGGAGTAGTGCGAACTTCTGTGTACCTAGAGGTATATCTTCTCGTTCATGTTTTTCTGTTTTTTATAGAGGTACACGGAAATGGAATAGTTTGAATAGTTATATTAAGGCTATTGGTGACCCCAATATTTTTAGAAAAATCATTAAGGAACTGCTTTTTGCTGAATATGAGTTTTGATTGATTGATTGATTTATTTATTGTGGAGGTTCTGTTGATATGATGGTCCCAGAGGAAGTATAATGTATGATATTATTTTGTGTTTATTGTTTAGTGTGATGGTATTAGTGGTATCGGTGGCCAAGTGTTCTTTGTTTTAAGGATCTTGTTTTCTCTTCCTCCCCCACAGACAAGCTTTGCCTTTTAGGGGCGGAAGTAATAATTTTTTGTTGATATGTTTTTTTTTTCAATAAATCTTTCTTTCTTCTTAAAAAAAAACAAAAAAGCAGTTTTGCATAGATCAAACTCGGCTACATAGTAAATTCCAAGTCTTTTATTTGGTATCTGAGTATCAAAAATTAATAAAAAAGCACTTTTGCATAGAACAAATTAAGGTGCTTGGTGCTTGGTGGATTCTAAGTTTTTTAATTGGTGACTGAGCATCAAAAATTACTAAAAACAACACTTTTTCTTAGAACAAACTCAGCTACTTGGTAATTTCCAAATCTTTTAATTGATAACAGTGTATAAAAAATTTAATAAAAATGTACTTTTTAATAGATAAAACTAAGGTACATAGTAAATTCTATATCTCTTAATTGGTGACCGAGTATAAAAAATTAACAAAAAAGCACATTTGTATAGAACAAACTCAGCTACTTAGTAGATTCCAAGTCTTTCAATTGGTGACTGAGTATCAAAAACTTATAAAAAAGTACTTTTGCATAGAACAAACTCAACTACCTGGTAAATTCCAAGTAATTTTAATTGATGATTTAGTATCAAAACTTAATAAAAAAAACACTTTTGCCTAAAAGAAATTCAGCCACTTGTTATTTTTCAAGTCTTTTAATTGGTGACTGAGAATCAAAAAGTAGTAGTAAAAAAGCACTTTTGTATGGAACAAACTCACTACTTGGTAAATTCCAAGTCTTTTAATTGGTGAATGAGTATCAAAAATTAATAACAAAGCACTTTTGCATATAAGTCAGCTACATGGTAAATTTCAAGCCTTTTAATCGGTGATTTAGTATCAAAAATTAATACAAAATCACTTTTGCATAGAACAAACTCAGCTACTTGGTAAATTTCAAGCCTTTTAATTGGTGACTGCGTATCAAAAGTTAATAAAAAAGCATTCCATATTTTTTAATTCGTGACAGATTATCGAAAATTAATAAAAAAGCACTTTTGCAAAGAACAATCTCAGCTACATGGTAAACTCCAAGTCTTTTAACTATTGACTGAATATCAAAAATTAAAAAAAAATGCTTTTCCATAGAACAAACTCAGCTACTTGATAAATTCTAAGTCTTTTAATTGGTGATTGAGTATCAAAAATCAATAAAAAAAACACTTTCGTATACAACAAACTCAGTTTCTTGGTAAATTCCAAGCCTTTTAATTGGTGAGTGAGTATCAAAAATTAACAAGAAAGCACTTTTGCATAGAACAAAATCAGCTACTTGGTATATTACAAGTTTTTTAATTGGTGACTGAGTATCAAAAATTAACAAAAAAGACACTTTTACATAGAATAAAATCAGTTTCTTTGTAAATTTCAAATCTTTTAATTTGTTACCGGGTATCAAAAATTAATTTGAAAAAGCACTTTTGCATAGAACAAACTCAGCTAAATGGTAAATTCCAAGTGTTTTAATTGGTGACTGACTATCAAAAAAAAAAAAAACACTTTTGCATTGAACAAACTCAGCTACTTGTGTAAATTCCAAGTTTTTTAATTGGTGACTGAGTAAGAAAAATAAATACAAAAGCAATTTTGCATAGAATTAGCTCATCTACTTGGTAAATTCTAAGTCCTTTAATTGGTGACTGAATGAGAAATGAAAGTGGTATATGTATGCTGGCCATTATTTTTTTCTTTTGTTAAAGGTGAACAGGACTATTTTTGTGTGCTAGTTCGTTTGTATCAGCAGCGTGAGTCATTTTAAAATGAATAAAGCGAAAAAAAATAAATAAAAAATCTTGTGAAGTCTTGGCCGGCCACGCTAACCTTACCTAAACTTAAAAGCAGTTAACTTAATGTAACCTAGCCTTAACAAACCAAGAAATCCAAGGCAGTAAGACTTTAGTCATCAATTAAAAGACTTTGAATTTAACAAGTAGCTGAGTTTTGTATATACAAAAGTTTTTTTTTATTAAGTTTTGATACTCAGTCACAATTAAAAGACTTGGAATTTAACAATTAGCAGTGTTTGTTCTATGCAAAAGTACTTTTTTATGAATTTGTGATACTCAGTCACCAATTGAAAGAATTGGAATTTACCATGTAGCTGAGACTGTTCTATACAAGAGTACTTTTTTTTATTCATTTTTGATACTCAGTCACCGATTGAAAGAATTGGAATTTACCTTGTAGCTAAGATTGTTGTATGAAAAAGTGCCTTTTTTATTAATTTTTGACACTCAGTCACCAATTAAAAGACTTGGAATTACCAGTGTAGCTGAGTTTGTTCTATGCGAAAGTGTGTTTTATTAATTTTTGATACACATTCGCCAAATGAAAGACTTGGAATCTACTAAGTAGCTGAGTCTGGTCTATGGAAAAGCGGTTTTTATAGATTTTTGACACTTAGTCACCAATTAAAAGAATTTGAATTTACCATGTAGCTGAGTTTGTTCTATGCATAAGCGCTTTTTTAGTAATTTTTGATGTTCGGTCACCTATTAAATGACTTGGAATTTACTAAGTAGCTGAGTTTGTTCTTTGCAAAAGTGTTTTTTTGTTAATTTTTATATTCAGTCACCAATTAAAAGTAATTGTATTTACCAAGTAACTGACTTTGTTCTATGGAAAAGTGGTTTTTTATTAATTTTTGATACTCAGTCACCAATTAAAAGGCGTTTAATTTACCAAGTAGCTGAGTTTGTTCTAGGCAAAAGTGTTTTGTATTAATTTTTGATACTCAGTCACCTATTAAAAGACTTGGCATTACAAAGTAGCTGAGTTTGTTCCATGAAAAAGTGCTTTCTTATTAATTTTTGATACTCAGTACCCAATTAAAAGACTTGGAATTTACAAAATAGTTAAGTTTGTTCTATGCAAAAGTGCTTATATTTATTAATTTTTGATACTCAGTAACCAATTAAAAGACTTGGCATTTACTAAGTAGCTGAGTTTGTTCTATGCAAAAGCGCTTTTACTTAATTCTTGATACTCAGAAATGACTTTGAATTTACGAGGTAGTTGAGTTTGTTCTATGCAATAGCGCAAAAGAATTGGAATTTACCAAGTAGCTGAGTTTGTTCTATGCAAAAGTGTATTTTATTAATTTTTGATTCTCAATCACCAATTAAAAAATTAGAATGTACCAAGTAGCTGAGTTTTTTCTATACAAAAGTGCTTTTTTTATTAATATTTGATACTTAGTCACCAATTAAAATACTTGGAATTTACCATGTAGCTGAGTTTTTATTATATGCAAAAATGTTTTTATTTATTTATTTTTGATACTCAGTCACCAATTAAAAGACTTGAAATTTACCAAGTAGCTGAGTTTGTTCTATGCATAAGCGCTTTAGTAGTAATTTTTGATGCTCGGTCACCTATTATATAACTTAGGATTTACTAAGTAGCTGAGTTTGTTCTATGCTAAAGTGTTTTTTTTGTTAATTTTTATATTCAGTCACCAATTAAAAGTCATTGAATTTACCAAGCACCTGACTTTGTTCTATGGAAAATTGGCTTTTTATTAATGTTTTATACTCAGTCACCAATTAAAGGATTTTGAATTTACCAAGTAGCTTAGTTTGTTCTAAGCAAAAGTGTTTTTATTAATTTGTGATACTCAGTCACCAATTAAAAGACTTGCAATTTACTAAGTAGCTGAGTTTGTTCCATGCAAAAGTGCTTTCTAATTAATTTTTGATACTCAGTAGCCAATTATAAAGACTTGGAATTCACAAAGTAGCTAACTTTATTCTATGCAAGTCTTTTTTTTTTTAATTTCTGATACTCAGTCACCAATTGAAAGACTTGGAATCTGCTAATTAGCTGAGTTTTTTCGATGCAAAAGTGTTTTTTTTTTATTAATTTTTATACTCAGTCACCTATTAAATGACTTGGAGTTTACCAGGTATTTGAGTTTGTTCTATGCAAAAGTGTTTTTTTATTAATTTTTATACTCAATCACAAATTAATACTTAGAATTTACCAAGTAGTTCAGTTTTTAATATGCAAAAGTGTTTTTTTTATTAATATTTAATACTCAGTCACTAATTAAAAGACTTGGAATTTATCAAGAAGCTGAGTTTGTTCTATGCAAAAGGTTTTTTTTGCTAATTTTTATATTCAGTCACCAATTAAATATCATTGAATTTACCAAATAGCTGACTTTGTTCTATCGAAAAGTGGTTTTTTATTAGTTTTTGATACTCAGTCCCCAACTAAAAGACTTTGAATTTACCAAGTAACTTAGTTTGTTCTAAGCAAACGTGTTTTTGTTAATTTTCTTAGTAAAAAAAAGACAATAACAAAATAATACAATAACAATACATAGCTACCACTGTAGCGAAAACACAACAGTAACAGTCAGAAAATACAAAATACAAAAGTGATAAATATAGGTCATAATTATAAAGTATTTTATAGGTCATAATATAAAAAGATAAAAAGGGTAACAAATAAAATAACCAAATATTCAAAAAAAAAATAATATATACAAAACAGTTTAAATTTTTGGCAAACTTACGGGTTGTGATTTTGGTTGATTTTATTTGTAAAAAAGGGAATAAAAGTTTTTTTATAACGTAAGGTAGAAAAGGGTATTGGGTAAAGGATGGGAATAGGTTGGGACACTATACGGAGGTGGCAGTAGCTGAATTTTGCTATGCAAAAGTAATTTTTTATTAATATTTGATACTCAGTCACCAATTAAAAGACTTGGAATCTACCACGTAGCTGACTTTGTTCTATGCAAAAATACTTTTTTTATTTATTTTTGATACTCACTCACCAATTAAAAGACTTGGAATTTACCAAGTAGCTGAGTTTGTTCTATGCATAAGAGCTTTCTTAATAATTTTTGATGCTCGTTCACCTATTAAATCACTTGGAATTTACTAAGTAGCTGAGTTTATTCTAAGGAAAAGTATTTTTTTTTGTTAATTTTTATATTTAGTCACCAATTAAAAGTCATTGTATTTACCAAGTAACTGACTTTGTTCTATGGATAAGTGGCTTTTATTATTTATTGATACTCAGTCACCAATTAAAAGGCATTTAATTTACCAAGTAGCTGAGTTTGTTCCATGCAAAAGTACTTTATTATTAATTTTTGATACTCAGTAACCAATTAAATGACTTAGAATTTACCAGGTAGTCGATTTTGTTCTATGCAATAGCGCTAAAGACTTGAAATGTACCAAGTACCTGAGTTTGTTCTATGTAAAAGTGTTTTTTTTATTAATTTTTGATACTCAATCATCAATTAAAAACTTATAATTTACCAAGTAGCTGAATTTTTTCTATGAAAAAGTGCTTTTTATTAATATTTGATACTCAGTCACCAATTAAAAGACTTGGAATTTACCATGTTGCTGAGTTTGTTCTAGGCATAAATGCTTTTTTATTCATTTTTTATACTCAGTCACCAATTAAAAGACTTGGAATTTACCAAGTAGCTGAGTTTGGTCTATACATAAGCACTTTCTTAGTAATTTTTGATGCTCTTTCACTTATTAAATGACCTAGAATTTACTAAGTAGCTGAGTTTGTTCTATGCAAAAGTGTTTTTTTGTTAATTTTTAAATTCAGTCACCAATGAAAAGTCATTGAATGTACAAAGTAGGTGACTTTGTTCTATACAAAAGTGCTTTTTATTAATTTTTTATATTCACTCATCAATAAAAAGACTCGGAATTTACGAAGTAGCTGAGATTGTTGTATGCAAAAGTGCTTTTTTTATTAGTTTTGATGCTCAGTTACCAATTAAAAGACTTCGAATTTACCAAGTAGCTGAGTTTGATCTATGCAAAAGTACTTTTTATTATTTCTGTTTATTAACTTTTGATACTCACTCCCCAATTAAATGATTTGGAATTTAGCAAGCAGCTGAGTTTGTTCTATGCAAAAGTGCTTTTTCATTAATTTTTGATACTGAGTCATCAATTAAAAGACTTGGAATTTACTAAGTAGCTGTGTTTGTTCCATGTAAAATTGCTTTCTAATTAATTTTTGATACTCAGTAACCAATTATAAAGACTTGGAATTCACAAAGTAGCTAACTTTATTCTATGCAAAAGTGTTTTTTTTTAAATTAATTTCTGATACTCAGTCACCAATTGAAAGACTTGGAATCTGCTAAGTAGCTGAGTTTTTTCTATGCAAAAGCGATTTTTATTAATTTTGGATACTCAGTCACCAATTAAATGACTTGGAGTTTACCAGGTAGTTGAGTTTGTTCTATGAAAAAGTGTTTTTTATTAATTTTTATACTCAATCACAAATTAAAACTTCGAATTTACCAAGTAGCTCAGTTTATAATATGCAAAAGTGCTTTTTTTTAATATTTGATACTCATTAACCGATTAAAAACCTTGGAATATATCAAGTAGCTGAGTTTGTTCGATGCAAAAGTTGTTTTTGTTAATTTTTATATTCAGTCACCAATTAAATATCATTGAATTTACCAAATAGCTGACTTTGTTCTATCGAAAAGTGGTTTTTTATTAGTTTTTGATACTCAGTCACCAACTAAAAGACTTTGAATTTACCAAGTAACTTAGTTTGTTCTAAGCAAAAGTGTTTTTGTTAATTTTCTTTGTAAAAAAAGACAATAACAAAATATTACAATAACAATACATAGCTACCACTGTAACGAAAACACAACAGTAACAGTCAGAAAATACAAAATACAAAAGTTATAAATATAGGTCATAATTATAAAATATTTTATGTGTCATAATATAAAAAGATAAAAAGGGTAACAAATAAACAAACCAAAAATTCAAAAACAAAAAAATAATATATACAAAATATTTGAAATTTTTGGCAAACTTACGGGTTGTGATTTTGGTTGATTTTATTTGTAAAAAAGGGAATAAAAGTTTTTTTTATAACGTAAGGTAGAAAAGGGTATGGGGTAAGGGATGGGGATAGGATGGGACACTATACGGGGGTGGCAGTAGCTGAATTTTTTCTATGCAAAAGTACTTTTTTATTAATTTTTGATACTAAATAATTTCTTAGACCACACTGCTTTTCCATTTACGAAAAATTTAGCAAGAAAAATGGGTTTAATTTTTATAAAGCAGTGAATACAATAAAATAAACACTTAATTAAACAAAAATACTCCGAATATTTCGGCCCCACGTCCGGGAGCCTTTCTCAACGGAAAAAAAGAAAAGAAAAAATTAAACAAAAAATATACTTTTTAAAAACCTTAACTTATATCAAAAAAAACAAAAAAAACACACACAAAAAAAAATATATATAAATAAATAGGAAACAAAACTCATATATTAAATAAACACTTCCATTCACTGGTGTATAAACAAAATCGAATGTCTATATTGATTCAAACACGCATCCTCACAGTATATAAATGGAAATCTATCAAAAAGTTAAGAATATATTTATACTTAAACCAAAACAATAAAGGTCAGCTAACCCCCGGCCCATAGACCCTAATTAAATCTCACAAGTTCATCAACCAATGTTTGAATTATAAATTGAACGGATTCGTTTGCTTGCAAGCTTAGCTGCAGTTCGTTTACTTTTCCCAGCATTTAACCCATTCGTACGTCCTACAGACGTATCTACTATTTTTCTTTGATCAAATAAAATACTGTGATGAGGAAAATTATAAACATGTTCTGCAACAGCTGACTCAAACGTTTCCGGTGTTTTATTTTGTTTTAGAGAGCAATCTATGGCATTCTTGTGTTCAATTTACCGTAAACCGACTAATAACAACCGGTACTTGTCTTTCACATCAAATCATCCGATCCAGGTAAAAAGGGGTGTGGTTATTACTTTAGCTGATAGGGTATTAAAAGTGGCCTCACCACCAGAATACATGAGCAGTGAACGAATATTGACTAAAAATATTGTAGTAGGTAATGGCTATCCGTAAAATAAGGTTTCTCCAATAATTGAAAAAAGGAAAAGAAAAGTTGATGGAACCAGAAATATTGGAAGAAGATGGGTCAAATCAAGAAACAAATTACATAACTTTGCCTTTTATCCCAATTTTATCACAAAAATTAAGAAGAGAATTAAAAAAACATAATATAAATAAAACATTTAAATCAGGACAAACTACAAGCTCTTTGTTAAATAAAGGGAAAGACAAGGTACCGAGAAATTTGCAAAAGGGAGTATACAAAATTCCATGCTCTTGTGGTAAATTGTATGTGGGAAGAACACAACAGATTTTAGAAAATAGGCTACAGCAACACAAGAATGCCATAGATTGCTCTCTAAAACAAAATAAAACACCGGAAACGTTTGAGTCAGCTGTTGCAGAACATGTTTATAATTTTCCTCATCACAGTATTTTATTTGATCAAACAAAAATAGTAGATACGTCTGTAGGACTTTTACAAAGCTTCAGGGAAATTATAGAAATAAAAAAAAATAATATATGGGGGTATTAGTATCAATAGAGATGAAGGAAAATTTAGGATCAATTCAGTTTATAATAGTTTAGTCAAAAAATAGGTAAGATATTCAACAAGCACCGATTCTAATGCTAGTTCTGAAACGAAAGATGACCTTGCGAACCAAGGTCAGAATGGGTTAAATGCTGGGAAAAGTAAACGAACTGCAGCTAAGCTTGCAAGCAAACGAATCCGTTCAATTTATAATTCAAACATTAGTTGATGAACTTGTGAGATTTAATTAGGGGTTATGGGCGGGGGGTTAGATGACCTTTATTTTTTTGGTTTAAGTATAAATATATTCTTCATTTTTTGATAGATTTCCATTTATATACTGTGAGGAGGCGTGTTTGAATCAATATAGACATTCGATTTTGCTTATACGCCAGTGAATGGAAGTGTTTATTTAATATATGAGTTCTGTTCCCTATTTATTTAAATTTTTTCTTTTGTTGTTTTTTTTTGTGTGTGTTTTTTTTGTTTATTTTGATGGAAGTTAATGTTTTTAAAAAGAACATTTTTTGTTTCAATTTATCCTTTTCTTTTTTTTCCGTTAAAAAAGGAACCTAGACGTGGGATTAATATGTTTGAAGCATGATTTTTTCAATAAGTGTTTATTTTATTTCGTTAGCTGCTTTATAAAAATTAAAACACGATTTTATTGCTTAATTTTTCGTATTTGATACTCAGTCACCAATTAAAAGACTTGGAATTTACCACGTAGCTGACTTTGTTCTATGCAAAAATACTTTTTTTATTTATTTTTGATACTCACTCACCAATTAAAAGACTTGGAATTTACCAAGTAGCTGAGTTTGTTCAATACAAAAGCGCTTTATTAGTAATTTTTGATGCTTGGTCACCTAGTAAATGACTTGGAATTTAATAAGTAGCTGAGTTTGTTCTGTACAAAAGTGTTTTTTTTTTGTTAATTTTTATATTCAGTCACCAATTAAAAGTCATTGTATTTACCAAGTAACTGACTTTGTTCTATGGAAAAGTGGCCTTTTATTAATTTTTGATACGCAGTCACCAATTAAAAGGCGTTTAATTTACCAAGTAGCTTAGTTTGTTCTAAGCAAAAGTGTTTTCATTAATTTTTGATACTCAATCATCAATTAAAAACTTATAATTTACCAAGTAGCTGAATTTTTTCTATGAAAAAGTGCTTTTTATTAATATTTGATACTCAGTCACCAATTAAAAGACTTGGAATTTACCATGTTGCTGAGTTTGTTCTAGGCATAAATGCTTTTTATTTTAATTTTAATACTCAGTCACCAAGTAAAAGACTTGGAATTTACCAAGTAACTGAGTTTGTTCTATGCATAAGCACTTTCTTAGTAATTTTTGATGCTCGGTCACTTATTAAATGACTTAGAATTTACTAAGTAGCTGAGTTTGTTCTATACAAAAGTGTTTTTTGTTAATTTTTATATTCAGTCACCAATGAAAAGTCATTGAATTTACCAAGTAGGTGACGTTGTTCAATGGAAAAGTGTTTTTTTTATTGAATTTTGATACTCAGTCACCAATTAAAAGATTTGGGATTTACCATGTAGCTGAGTTTGTTCTATGCAAAAGTGCTTTTTATTAATTTTTGATACTCATTTACCCAATAAAAGAATTGGAACTTACCAATTAACTGGGTATATTGTTTGCAAAAGTGCTTTTTTATTAGATTTTGATACTAAGTCACCAATTAAAAGACTTGGAATTTACAAAGTAGCTGAGTTTGTTCTATGCAAAAGTGCTTTTTTATTATTTCTGTTTATTAACTTTTTATACTCACTCCCCAATTAAAAGATTTGGAATTTAGCAAGCAGCTGAGTTTGTTCAATGCAAAAGTGCTTTTTCATTAATTTTCGATACTGAGTCATCAATTAAAAGACTTGGAATTTACCAAGTAGCTGAGTTTGCTTTGTGCAAAAGTGCTTTTTTTGTTAAGTTTTGATACTCAGTCACACATTAAAAGACTTGGAAATTATCAAGTAGCTGAGTCTGTTGTATGCAAGAGTGCTTTTTTTTATTAATTTTTGATACTCAGTCTCAATTAAAAGACTTGGAATTTACCCAAGTCTTTACCCATGTAGCTGAGTTTGTTCTATGCAAAAGTGCTTTTTATTATTAATTCGTGATATTCAGTCACCAATTAAAAGAGTTTGAATGTACCAAGTAGCTGAGTTTGTTCTATGAAAAAGTGCTTTTTTATTACTTCTTGATAATCAGTAACCAATTAAATGATTTGGTATTTGACAAGTTGGTGAGTTTATTATATTCAAAAGTACTTCTTTTTTAATTTTTGATACTCAGTCACCATTTAAAAGACTTGGAATTTACCCAGTAGTTGAGAAGGTTCTATGCAAAAGTGCTTTTTTATTAATTTTTGATACTCAGTCACCAATTAAAACATTTGGAACATACCATGTAGCTGAGTTTGTTCTATGCAAAAGTGCTTTGTTTTCGTTAATTTTTTGATACTCAGTCACCACTTAGAAGACTTGGAATTGACCAAATTTCTATGTTCAAAATTCTAAGTTAAAAAAATTATAGGTCCGAAACAAAAAGTTGGGGGGGGGGGTTCATTGGGGGACAAGGGATCCTGGATGGAAATGTAGGGACCCAAACTCATGTGCAAACCCCGGTAATGGAAAACCGATGTGATCAGGACCATTAAATTACGAAAATGATACCTACCCGGTTGTAGCCATTACAATTTTTGGATATCCGAATAAGTTTTTTAAACCATCAAAAAAATATGTTCGTCCAGCAAGTTCTCTGTTCACTGTGGAATGCATATTCTCGGAATGATGCAAAAAAAGGTGCCCGGAAAGAAATCACTGATTGCATTTACCAAATATCCAATTGAGAAATTTTTTGCGCAAATAATTTGTTACGATGTAATGAGGCTTAACACCAGTTGGCCAGCGGCCCAGAAAGAATATATTGATAGCCTAGAATGTATTTCTAAGAACACAATTTCATCAATAACTTGTTAGCTCAGTCAAGTAACGCCTCACTCTTTTACCATAGGAAATAATGGGCCTGTTGTTCGATTCATATATTAGACATAAATTTTAAAAAATCGATGGAAAACTGATTAGAATCAAAAAATGTAGCTGAGTCAGTTATTACCTGAAAGGACCAGAAGTGAGGGCTGTCACAGAACGTATTGTATTGTTTCACCGACAACATGAATGATTACGCAATACGAGATTTTGCATCATTCTTGAAATTCTCGGAAACAAGACAAGAAATTCTAGAAAATCATGATATGGGCCCGCTTGTATTCTATGTATTGTTTCACCAACAACATAAATGATTATGCAACACCATATAACGCATCATTCTTGAAATTCTCAAAAGAGAGAAAATGAAAAAAATCAATTTAAAAAAACCTAAGTAAAAAATCAGAGTAAAAAATGGGGAGTGGGGACGTTGGGGCCCACGGTATTGGAGCCCCCGTCATGTAAAAATTTTGTGCTCAGGTCAATTACATTAAAATAATGTTATCTGGCGGGTTGCAGTCATAATCAAGTATCAATAATTAATAATCGACTCGATACCATTATAGTACAAAAAGATCTCTACCAATTGTATATTAGAATCCAAATCATAACTTCGTTTATTAGACATCATGTCACTTCAAACTCACTTCAATTATTGACCAACATACTTGGCAAACTATACTCACGATGTTACAGAAAGAATATCTGGCATGCAATTCCATGAATTTTTCTGATCAACTGAAAGATGAGATAACGCCATATGTGACGTATGGTTGGTACTGGCCGCTCGGAATGATACGATACCTGGGCACTTGTAATGATAGGCTATTGCTGGGGTAATTGCCGCTCGGAATGACAGGGGTACTGGCCGTTCGTACTGCATACACCCATACTACTGCCAAGGGGGACGATCAAAGAATAAAATTACCATTGAATTAGGGTGAAACATGTGTAAGTAAGGTGGGTACTGGTGCGTTATATGGGCCTTTACAAGGAAACCAGTCACGAAAAACCCGCCAGACGGGTTAACCGCTATAGAGTAATGCAATGCAAAGCATGGTTTTCATTGCGTTTACGATATTTAAACTGTTGTTTTTTTTGGGTTTAGGGGGGAAGGTACCTAGGTTAGGTTAGGTTACGTGTAGGTTAGGTTTTGCAAGCTGTCAGACTCCAGGATTTTCTATTTGATAATTACTAGCATTCTTAACAATTCTTTTTCTAATTTTCCTTCTTTCTCTAAAGATTCGCATATTTATGATAAACGGAAAAAGCGGGCGTAGAGTCTCATTAGCGTCTCATTACCGATACAGCGAGTCTAGTGTCCTGAGATTTTTTTGAAGAGCAGTCTTACCTTGGGGAACTTTTCTGTGCAAAACAACGGTCAGAGCCAAGCATACCGTAATTTGAGAATACAACATAAAATGAGATAGAAGCCCCCCTTCCCAATAAAAAAGAGATGGAATCAAGAACTCCTTAAACACAAACAGAACAATCCTGGAAAACTAGAACTTAAGAACAAGAACTAATTTATAAATCCCTCTTCCAATGTCTTATTTAAAAAAAGGTCAATTATGGCGATAAGCCTATGTCCCATATTCCACGTTTATAAACTTTGTTCTTTCGATTATATAATAATGTATTTGACTTAAACAGCGACACCATTACTTGAAATAAAGAATCAAAAGCACATTCATCGAAGTTGATACGTTTAATAGAAGGAATCAAGAATATCTTAACTAAAGTACAATTCTTTCTCAAGCCTGTTTAATTAGGGAAAAAACATATCTGTTGATATTATCTAGGCCATAAAGGAAAAGGAAGCAACAAATCTATTTTTTTGTTCACATGTTAAATTAAAATCATCAACTTCAGAAAAAAAAACAGTATTACTTATAATAGCAAGTTTAACCGATGTTCAATTAACTTATTGCGCTTATTGCTCTTTAAGATAAAGATTTAGCTATGAGCAGCATCAAATTAGTGATATTAACAAGAAAGTAACTATTGAAATGAGAGTTTAAAATAATTATCTCAATTTTGTAAGTGGTAGCAATCACTTGACCGAGCAAGATGGCGTCATTAAAGAAAACATATCTTCAGCTTAATGACAATCTTAACTAGATGACAAGGAACCAGTCATTCTTTTGTATGTGCCTACCTTATTGTCTAATTTTAACTTTGTATGGCGCATTTATTGCATTGATGAGAAGATGTAAAACAACCGAAAGGCATATGATGACATAAGTATTAAAAAAAAAAAAATCGGACTTGAGACAAGATTTCAAGGCTGTTTCTTCTGGCAGAGGTAGTTGTTTTTGGTCCTGTTTTGTTTCTAGATATCGTTCATCATGGATTTTGCTGGTAGTAAAGGAACAAAAACATGTTTGTATAACATAAGAGTAAAGGGCTGAAAAAAGGGATAAACTTAGAAAAGTCATAAATACAAGTAATACATAGATTCCATTCCTAAATGCAAGAGTCCACTCCTTCAATCCCCCCCCCCAGTCCATAACTTAAATTTATTTAACGGCCTACTGAAACTTATCGAAAGCAGATTAATTTATCCACCGCATTTCAATACTTTGAAACTAATAGCCGTATATTTATGTTCATGGCCGTATATTTGGCTTTAAAATACACTTCTCTATCTAAATATGCAGAATACTTGTAACAAACACATTTTACATGCAGACCCGCTTTGCTTTACCCCCCCCTCCCCCTAATATGCAAATATATAGCCCAAATTTATTTCCAAAGTAACGAAGAAACTCATGAAAAAACTGGTGAGTTCTCGAATTTTACACAGCGTTAACTTGAGTGAGTGGCGCATTATATACAAGTACCAAAATTCCTTCCACCTAAGGAAAAAAAAAATTCTCAAATTTGGAAAGCCTTATTTTTTTACCAGGGGGTATTTTTCGCGGGGAGGTATTTTTCGCGGGGGAGGTATTTTCAGGGGGGTTATTTTATTTTCCACAGGGGGGAGGGCACTTTCCGGGGAGGTATTTTTCGGTGGGAGGGGCATTTTCCGTGATGGTATTTTCCACGGGGGGTATTTTCCGCGGGGGGTACTTTCTGGGGGGGGGGGTAATCTCCGGGAGGGGGGGCACCGGCCACCTCCCTCCACAAAGATAAAAGTTTTAAAGCTAATTACGTCATTTCCGTTTTATTGAAAACTATACATAGCCTATTTAGAACAGTATGGTTTAATTTTTCAAAATATCGACAAAAAATAAATGATAAAGATGATTGGGAAGAATTTATAATGATATTAATTACTGGAAATCTCAGCTGTTTGTATCTACGACAAATGCATTTCTAACATTTGTCGCAGACTGTAGAATATTCTACAGTATTTATTATTTCATTTTTATTTTAATTCTTTTTTCGTGTTTCTGGGTTAAGAGTTATCATAAGAGGGTAAAAAAACACCGGGGTTTTAGGGGTCATATCAATCCAAAGGCAAATTTATTAGACATCTCGAAGTTTTTGAACAAAACACATATCTCAAATTGCGATTGGATACCATAAGGGTTAGAGGAGTGCCGAAAAGGAAAGGAACCAATATGCAGGCTGATCGTCCTCCAGTAGCTTTCGACCTTTAAAAAGGACACTAGAACTTTAAATTTCTAATCTAATAAGTCCACTTCAGGTTTCTAAGATAACCCCTTCCATTTGCAGCACAGTTTATAGACAGTAAGCTTATCGCAGATAATTTCTGGTCTTCGGTCTCGGTGCGAACAAAAAGCTCCTCCCACTTGTTTCTGCCTTAGCGGATTAGTCTGTTATCGTCAATCACTGAGAAATGGTTACCAAGTGCATTATTCGTAATTGCGAAAGCATCAAAAAACTTGGTGAGCCAGCCAAGTGGTTTGCAAGCGTCCCATCTTAGAGGTATGAATTAATTTATATACAAATTATGACTTAATCTATTATTTGCGTGGACTCAACTGATCGGCCTATGTAGGATTTTATAAAAAAAGGGGGCGGGGGGGGGGGGGGTCGATGAAATTTGTGAAAATAAGGAATTTTTCTTCTTCTAATAGCTGGTGGAGTAGGTGTGATGGTTTCAGGGGCGGATCCAGGATTTTTTTAAGGGGGGGGCGCAAAATAGGGTGATCCGATAAACTTACGTTAGGAGCAAGTTTAATTAATGCAAACTTGCGTTAATTAGGTAAATTACACTACTTTAGACTACTTTAGGGGGGTAACCCTCGCCCCCCCTCTGGATCCGCAACTGGATAGTTTATCATTTTTTTTTCACGTCGTGATATTTATTTTCTTAGATTGTAGTTCCTATGATATTTGAAAAATCTAGTTACCTGTTTTGGCGGAGAGCCTAGATAAAACTAGTTTTGTTTTCAATCAATGTTTTCATATGAAATGGGCAGACCTTTCCAGAACTTTAAACAATAAACACCTCTGTTTGAAAATCTTTGCACTTTCTGAATTTAGATAGCGATAAGGGTTCCTGATTGAGAACAATTTTAGGACTTAAGTTCTAATTATTGGTTGTTGTGGTAAAAGTTGCCACAATAGCCCTATCCAAGAAAATACCAAACATCTGTTAAGAAGTGTTTTTCGTAAAATTCTTAGGGAGTTTTCAGAAAATTGAAGGACATCACACATTTTAGTGGCAGATCCAAAATTTTACGGGGCTTTACGCTAGAAAAGCTCCTATTATAGAATATTCTTCCAGTTTGTTTACCAGAAAATAAATAACTCCTCTCATTTGAAAATAAAACAACTCCTCTCATTTGATCTGCTATTAGCGGTCCAATTACCCTGGAACACGTATTTTGGCAGAAACTTTCTCAAAATGCCTTTGAAACCAACTTGAGACTTCGAAACCTATTTTTAATTCCTAAAAACATCTAATAATAACATTACACTACTAACTACCGATTTTCATGTATGTATTGGAATAAATTAATTTAAAATTAGTTTCTGCAAAATTAGTGTTCCAACGTTGAAGCCAAGTTTCGCGTCCAAGAGAAATCTGACTTGTCTACCCGCGAAAAGATCTGATAACGCCTATGTTTCTATCTGCAAAAACGTTCTCCGGAGCACTCGCACCCCTGTCCGGGTTTTTATAATGGGAGAGATAGAGAATGATCATACTGCTAATTATATAAACAGTGATTTGCAGTGAGTGGAAAAAGTTTTGGCACTCTTCCGGCCATTTTTTGGACTATATTTTGAAAAGAAGTAATTTTATTTCCCTTCTGTATTAGAGTCCCCTTAGCATAATGTTTCATAAATTTCTGTCTAGGTGTCCAACCGACAATTTTGTTGTTTCAGCTGATTCTGTACTGCGAGCAATCCAACGCCTAAAGCGTAAGAAATGTTCTGGCATCGATAAAATAAGCGCTCTTCACATTCTGCATGGAAGTGAGCTGCTGGTAAACCATATTGCTCTTTTGATGCAGATGATTGTTACCCAAGGAGTTGTACCGTCTTCTTTCTCAATCGGAGATCTCACTCCAATTCCAAAGAAAGGTAAACTCGCAACCCAGTGCTCATCCTTCCGCCCTATAACAGTGGCTACTACCTTCTGTAAGCTTTTTGAACTTCTGTTCATTGACCAACTGAACGCAAAATGCTATGTTCCACCCTAACCAATTTGGATTCCAGCCAGGTCTCGGTTGTGCCCACGCGTTGTCGGTTGTCGCGAATGCATTGATCGATGCTTATACATCAGGTGAAACTCTCGTGTTGGTTGGGCATGATGTTCGTAAGGCGTTTGACTCTCTCATTCACGCCCCTATGCTATTCCATGCAGCAAAACGTGAAGTGAGCCCCTCATATATCAGAGCCCTTCGAGACTTGTATTATTGTCTTAAAGTTTGCCTAATACTTCACCCATTAGCTAAAGTTGACAGCTCTCAAATCTATGCACCAACCCCTAATATTTATGTCAATGTTGAAAAAGGTACCTGTCAAGGTGCTGTTTCTTCCCCTTCACTCTTCAATAATGTAGTTCTTGATGCACAGTCAGCTGTTCCCACTTCATTCATCTTTGCCGGTCTTGACATATCTCTTGTATGTTATGCGGACGACATTCTGACTGTGAGCCGCACTATCCAGCGCATAAGCAAGATTTTCGCAACGCTACAATCTGAGTATGAAAAACTAGGTCTTCAGTTCAATGCTGAAAAGTCCGACGTTGTATTCTTCAATTGGAAGCAAGCGTCACCTAGGGATATTCCTCTCGGAAATAGTAGGATTGAGCCAGTAGATCATATCACCTACCTCGGTCTTCTCATTGGTTCGTCAGTAATGCACACACGAAAACTATTAGTTGCTCACATTGAGCGTAGAGTTGGGTTATCATATGCTTCTTTTGTAACTAATAAGTTACGGTTCAACCGCCATCTTCTCTCGAAACTTTTTAACTCTGTCGCTCTACCACATTATTTGTACATATCGCCGTTTTGAAAAATGCTCACAAATTCTGACAAGTCAAAAATTCGTTCAGTTTTCTTCCGGTTCGCAAAATATCTTTTACGTTTTCCCCCTTGGACGCGCAATTCTTATCTGATTAGAAAATTCAGCATTGCTGACCCCATTATAGCCGTGGAAAAGCAAATTCGTGCTTATAATTCCCGTTTAATGAAGTTGAATCGTCCCTGGTCGTCAGTATTAACCCATTAGTTAAGATGTATTTGTTGTGTTTTTTTTTTTATTTATTTATTTATTTTTTTTTATTTATTTTTTTTTTATTTTTTTTTTTAAGTGTTTGTTTTTGCGCTTAGTGTAATTAGTGTTTGGTTTTTTTTTTTTTTTTTTTTTTTTTTTTTTTTTACCAATTACGGCTCGATGCAATGATGTTCATATTATTTATGTTTGTTCAGTATTTAGGAGCCTAAAAAAAAAAAAAAGAAAAGAAACATGTCGCGTACCTATAGAGCAGTGTATAATTGTGTTTTTCTTTCTCGTTTTTTGTTATTTGTTCTAAGTGCTGATTTAGATCTTAGCTCCAGCGTTCGTCACTACAAACCACATGTATAACTCCTAAGTTTATGTGTATTGCTTTTTTTTTGTTGTTTTGCTTATTGCTCCGTCTTTTCCTTTTTTGTATGACGGGTTTTCCAATAAATAATAATAATAATAATAATGTTTTGGGCCGATTAGAGAAGGCTACAGAATGAACGGCTATCAAAAAGGTTCAAAAACTGTGGCTGGTTGCTCTTCAATCACTTATGACTTTTAAGAAAGGCACTAGAACTATCAATTTCGAATCGAATGAGCCCCGTCCAGAGTTTCATGACCAAAAAGTGTGGGAGGGCTTAGGAAGGGATAACCCCCTCCTATCTGACATAAAATCAGCTCGTTTTAGGGTTTAATATTGCTCTCTACTCTCATGTAATATTACTGTTACTGTTTGTTTAATAGCAGAAAAGGTGGTCATGTTTTGATCTTGGTAGTCCAGTCAGCTAAAAGCTTCTAGGAATCTTTCGCTAGGCTATGATATCAAAATTTTGCCAAGGGTATTCTGTGGAAATGACATTCATAGCTGAGTAAATAAAAAGACTCTATGCACGTACGCCAATTCCCATGAACTGCTTGGGAGATTGAATTGAAACTACCAAAGACTGTTGGATGTTAATTGGACCTCAAATTCCGAATTGAGGGAGGGAGCAGAGGTAAACTGAAGGACTCTATGTGTATCAAGTGATCAACATAAAGAGGGGAGAATCACTCTTGTTTGTAAAAGTTGACTAGCCTTATATTTCAAATTTAATCAAATGCAGTAAAACTCTAAGTCGAAGCCAAGGAAATTTAAAATTGAAAGAACACATTATTACAAATGTAAACTTAAATAACATGGTCGGAAACTCTAAGACAAAACCCAACAAACTCCAAGTAAGAATCAAGAAAATTTAAGATCAAGAGCCCTCCTCATTTCAAATAAGCAAGCAATTAGACAAGTTTTTTTCAACTGTAATTAACAAGCGACATTAAAATTTAAAATGAACAGAAATTATTCCGTATAATATTTTCTGGAGGAGATGAGGGGATGAGGAGGGGAGGTCATCCCCTCCTCAACACCTTGGTCGCTACACTAATGTTTTTGGTGCTTTCAAAAAGCTTGTTGTTCTCCAATTGAATAAACCTTGTGTTTCAGCAGTCCTTCTTGTTTAAGACAAAATTTAGGACAAAATTTGAATTTTTAGTCAAGATTTTTGATGAATAGGATAATAGGTTTGTTGAATAATTTCTAAAGAGTCTCTTTACTACAGAATTTCGGGTTGACGGAAAAGTTAATTATTGTTCGTATTGACCCGTAATTGCCAACGTGGTGCAAATGCCCCAACGATGGGGCATGACAATATTTCGGTGGATGATGGGCATGACGTGCACCTTTCGGCTAACTATGATTTAGAAGAGGCTTAATTTTGAAAAACAAAAAAAATCCGCATTCTTTCGCATTTAAAGAGCCAAAAAATACATGATAGTAATTGCAACGACGTCATACATTGTATAAAAGGTGTTAGATCCAGACAATATTTTTTATTTGTATAAAATTTGCCTGGAGAACGACCCGAAAAAAATACCAAGTTAATCGCCTTTTAAGCTTGCTTCAGATGGAAACACGGAATTTTTTGAATAACAAAATTTAACAATCACGTGGGGGGGAGCATCAGGATTTTAGAAATGGCTATGTGGGGCATGGCCCGAAATTGATTGGGAACCAATGATATAAATTGAAATTCTTCGTGGCTTTTCATCTTCTATCGACTGAAGCCATCATGACGTCCACAAGAGTATTCTCTGAAGCTTAAACACGTCGTATATATGCTTAAAATTGCATGTAAATAGGAAAAGAGAATTATTATCAGTAGTAACCGTCCAATGCACTTGAAAACCTAATTGCGAACTTACGCCTGTGGCATAGATATGTGTGTAAGTTTTCAAGTAATTGGGTTACCAGGGTCATTTGCAAAGAGGTACCATTTCTGTAGAAGCTATAGTAATTTGAAATATCATATGGAATTTGCTTGAAGTTATATACTTTGCGTACGCGCCCGTACCAAACAGGTTTTTCTGCTAGTCCTATTCTAGAGGTCTTTACACCTTTGCCAAGAGGAATGAGTATAACTTGATTGGTGATTAGGATTTGAATAAAAGGAATAGTTTTCTTTACAATTCATATTAGTAAGAGAATTGAATTCAAACAGAATAGTTTATTTGCAAGGATATTAGTGAAAAAAAAAAATGAGTGCTGCATTTACACTATTGGAGATTAATGATGGAACCGACAGCAGCAGCAGCAGCGATATACGAGTACCTAATGTAGCTGTGGAAATAACCGCTGGCTGTAGACTATGTCTTGAATGGGACATTATGTATGCGAGGTACGTGATATCATTAAGCAAATTTAAGCAGGAGGAGCAACTGTGTTTTGCTGGAAAAGTGAATATTCTCCATATAAATAAACTTCGGTCAGCATTAGATGTCCTATCGAAATATACTGATGAGAACAAAATGCATCTGTGATTGTTATTATTGTAATTATGTTCAATAAAACTGTTTCTAAATCAATTATATTTTTTTCTTTTTCTATAGTAGACAAGCGTATATTTCATAAAGTAGAAAAAAGAAATTCTGTTTAGTCTGAAGTTGATCGTGAGAGTGTTAGGACTAAAAAAATGGATATATTCGAGAAAGATCGAATCATGAGGAATCTAGTTCTTATGGAAAAACGTTTGATTCTAGATGATGATTTTCTAGAGTTGTCTATTCTAAGGAGGATATTTTCTCGAGGAATGCTTGTCGATATAATGAAAACTGATTCCCCATCATTAGACTATTGTATGAAGCTTCTACATCGTGGTCCAAATGCATTTACACAATTTATTGATATATTGATCACGACATGACAAAATGATATTGTGGATATGCTTTTAAACATTAGTTTAGAAACTTAGGACTTTTTTTCATTAGAAAGATGGTGCTCAAGGATGATTTACTCCTCCTTCTCTCTCAGACAATTTTTTTTGTTACTAGCTCAGTTTCATTGTGGCAGTGGGAGCGTTAACATATGACAAAATGTTCCATACATGTCCGTTATGTATGTACACACAGGGCAGCTGGTCATCATGTGAGAATTGCACAATGATTGAGGAGTATGATGAAAAGTGTAGATTCTGCAACCCGTGTAAATTGCATAGAGGATATGCTGTACAAATTAAAGGTTGTAATTCCTGTCTTGAAGAGGTGTGTGACTCTCATCCTAGAGGTCACCTATGCTCCAATTGTCATTATGATAAATGCAAGCGGTGGGAGAGTACATATCCCGGTATGATTGGAAAGAATCCTGACCGTGATTTTATTCTATTGGTACGAGATTGGTATCGTCGTGGTTTTAGATTGTGCTGGGAGGAGGAACCGGGTCATCGATTCAACTGTTGGAACCGCAAAAGAATATGGTTTCTACGTCATCGTTGTGATTACAATGGGTCTTATGATTATAAGCCAACTGCTTTTTATTTGGCTGTGACGGAATGTGATTCGACACTTGAGGACACTGTTTGTAAAATAGCTTCAAATAATCAAATTGACACATGTTAATTCTATAGAATTAATTAGAATGTTATCATTGAATATAAAAAGAGAGATTAAAAGATTGAATTCACACTCTACTGTTGAAAATGTTACCCTGACATTGCACTACATCAGGATCATTACACTGTGAATTCAGATAATCTACCTGCACTAGTTTTTGTCGACAAATACCTAGTAGTGGATGAAATCTAAAGAGTAGAAAAGTCGTTTTATCATGTATATAAATTTTTTTATTAATAAACAATCTCACATATATCTTTAGGACAATTTAGATTTAGAGCTCTAAAATCAATATCATATATGCGTTTATTTACATTTTTTGATAAATAGTTGATCGAGTGAAGCAGGCCGACGTATACGTCAAATCACTACTGTTGGTCGAAGCCGCGACATTTGAATTGGAAAAAGAGTCTCGAAGGAAAACCACATGTCTTAATCGTTAAATCCTGTGTTCTTCATTGATTTTGAATAGTGGTTTTCCCACTGCTTTCAATAAATTTTCTGATGTTTGGATTGTGGAATTTATACGATAGGCAAAGAGGATCAAAAAATTCAATATTCTTTGCTGTTTGAAAGATGCATAGCCAATGACCGGTCGTCAAAGTCGATGGACTGCTATTAACAATGATTAGGGTATTGGCAACACTTGGAATTTTTTCAATGAAGTCCGAAGGTATGCAATAGGACTTGTACTGGGACATGTATGGATCTATACTAAATACGTCGTTTATTTGGTTTGTGTTCATGGTTCTAGGTCTAGTAGAGCACTGCCGTCGGGCGTGATTTCCCAATAGGTTTCAAATTAACTCAGTGATATTAATGTGATACTCTCAGTCAGAGCATTGGCAAATGTACACTCTAAACGTACATTCCCTGTTCGTACTATGGTCATATCTTGCATGCCTGACAAGTCCAAAACAATAACCCCATGATTTTTTGAAAACATCGAATCGGTTATTCCATTTTCAAATAGTTGAGAGTCATGATCTAGGGATTGCATTGTCAATTCGTACTGAGCTCTATAGGATTTTTTGTCAAACGATAAAGTGTACAATGGAAGATAAGTCACTTAGTAAACGTGATTAGATAGACCGAAAAAATTAAAATCATTGGCGTATTCGAACCAGGACCCATTGACGTTAATTCTTTTTAAAAAGGTAGAAACCAACTTTGATGAGATTTGTCAATTGATAAATGATGAATTAGAATAGTTACGAAAGCCAGTATTAATGTGACGTTGATTGCTGATCGTATGGGGGACAAGAAGTTTAATGTTGTTACCATTGGCTCTTAGCTTCTCCACTGCCAATGCAACAGAGCTCATAACTTGTTGTTTTCGGACGTGGAGAATTGCCGATGTGATAATGACGTTTGCATCGGGTGCTGCAGGAAGTGTTTTTCTCAAAATGAAATTCGTTGGGGCCATCTGTAACTTTATGTCAATCTTGACATTGGGGGGTACCCATTGGGATATATTGAATATCTCATGATTTAATTTTCCAACTAGATGATACTCCTGGGTCACTGCAGTAGTCAACTCACCGTCAGTATCAACACCTGTTCGATATTCATAGCCCAACGATTTTCCTCTCATCTCCTTGTACGCCTTTGGTGTCATCATCATAAATTGTATGTAGCTTGCATAGTTGGATAAATTATTGCTAGTGCTCACTAATGTCCCATTAATAAATAAATGAATGTGTTTGTATAGGTTGTGTAGACTACAGTTTTCATCGGAGAGACCCTCACCGGCAGTCGGCGGTGTAGTATATGACAAATTCGTCACCAAAACATTTAAATCAATAAATGTTGACAACAAATGAATGTACTAGTCTTTAAAGGAAAATATTAGAAAGGGTATAATGTCCTAGATGGGTTGTGGGGGATGAACTTGTTCATAGTAGCCATACTTGACACTGACATCAACATTTTCAGCATTGACTAGAGTCAATGAGGAACTGATTGATGGATATGATTCCTTGTGGGGGAGATAAGTCATCTTAAGAGAAGAAATCGTTCTTTGATCTAACACTCTTTTTGTTTTTCTTTTTCTTCTTCTGTTGCTTATTGGCCTTCGTTGTTTTATTTCTCAAAGTCCTTGTTGATGTCCTTTGCTTCCTGCCTGGGTGGAGACTGATGAGTGAATGACGCGAACGCATCCTTTTCAATCCCTCCCCATTTTGTCGAGATTTTAGTTGCTCACCAACGGCTCTTGCTGAAGATCTAATATTTTCCTTAACACTATCCTTTAAATTCTTGTCCGAACACCAGTCCTCTAGTGTTGAAGAAGCAAAATTCGACGCAGCAGGTACTATGTATTATCTGTGTGGTCATAGTGTGGAACGATATAGCCTAGCAAACCAGCTATCAAGACCAAAGCCAGACATTGTAGAACACCTCTTGTAGTAGTCCAATCCATTGCCAATTTGACGTGGACTCAAAGCACCAACATAACAATCAATATCGAGACAGACAAATGGAATTCTTCTATTATTCATTTTTTAGGTGATTGTACCGTCGTCGTTGACAATGGGTCGAAAATGACATGTAATCACTGCTGAGCCTTTTGAAATTGCTAGAAAATCACCTAATTAGGTTCTTAGTGTTAACAGACAGAGTTCCAAATAGGAAGTGTTTACGGGAATATACTGAAGATGCTTTATATTGTAGTGGTGAACATGTTCTTGGTTGGTTTTTCGTTCAAGAACTCGTAGGAGGGGAACATTTGAATTACCAACCCGAGATGTTTCCACAAATGAAGCGTAGAGAAATATACAAGTGTCCGTGGAGAAGGCAGGTGGGTAGTGAGCAAAAATGAAATTAGTGTTTCCAGCACTTCTACCATTGATTATATTGAGCTTAAAGCCAAGAACGTCCTTTAGGTTATCATTGAGAATAACCTTTTCATTGGCAATAGGTGAACTAATGTAGATCTTGCCCTCCTCCTTTGAATAGTTGAAATGAAAAGCTCCTTTCTTACGAGCAGAAATTCTTTTATTGATAGTACGACATAAATCATTCATGCAGGTGAGCTCCTCGTAGGGTAATTCAACATATGGATAATCCATCCAATTGATTTTTTGAATTTGTTCTTGATCACCTGGTGGTGGTGGCCAATCATAGGGTCTAATTTTTATTTCATATTTAAGATCCTTTCTCAGGATGTCACAGGTATTTTTGAGAATACAGTCGATAAGAGCAACTTCATATGCACGGTCAAATTTGACGGCTGGTGAGAGTTTTGTCCAAAAATCACTTGTCGTATTCAAGTCATTGTAGAGAGGATCGGAAACGTTGGACATGAAAGTTACATAGAAATCATTGGGCGTTGTCAATATCTTCAACACCGATCCAAGAATCAAAATCAGAGTTGTATCCTAGCCATCGAACAAGTAACTGTTTCTTACCCCCACTAGTATGTCTCTTTAATATCTTTTCAGTTTGATATATTTCACTGGCATTTTTAACTTTTTGTAGTTCATATTCATAAAAGACGCCGAAAATCTCCTCATCTTTGGTATCACGCAAGCGATAAGTTATCGGTTTAGTGTCTAGGATTTCTGCCACCTTAAAAAGTTCTGTGGACCAGAAGTAATTCCCCTTTTCAATAATATTAGTTGTTCTATTAATTCGAACAGCATCACCAACATTGAATTTATTTTTCATCTTCTTCGTGATAGCCAACAATTAATTGAAACTGTTTAGGAAAGGTTTCTATTGTACCATGATCAGAATGATGAACTTCCGTTGGTGTAGAGTAGGACAATGATCGATGAGGTCGTTGATTATAAATCAACATGATATTATCTAGATCACGAATAAAAGCCGATGTATTTTTCAATGTACAATATCTTCAAATTAAAAGTCGAATAGTTCTTATCAATCGTTCGACCAATGCAGCCTTTATAGGACTGTGACTTTGATAGAGCAGTGTACTATATTTTTCTAGTACTTTTGCAACATGGGGATTAACAAATTCACTACCCCGATCCGTTTGATTTTTTTAATACGTATCCCGTTGGAGAATACTTTCAATGGCCTGAGCAACTTCAACACCTCTCTTTGATCGCAATGGAATTGCATTTGCATAGCGACTATAAACACTGATTGCAAGTAGAATGTACTTGTACGGTGTATTGTGACGTCTTTGAAGCTCATCTAGAGTCAGGAGATCTGCTTGCATTATATGCAATGGGTAAAAGGCTTTAGTTTTTCGATATTGATTGGCATGAAGTCTATGATTTCTATGCAGAGTTTAACTTGATTCATTTTATAGATAGTCTTGTACATTTTTATTGTGAACACCAGTGACTTTGGAAAGAGTTGTGGGGGAACTTAAACTCCCCGCCTTACCAATATTTTCATAAACACCTTTCACAACTTCAACCATTTTGAACGTAAACACGTTGTGTAACGTCCGCTACCCTTTTGTATACTGGCCGTTGGTGGTGATGATGATGATGACTTGATACGTCTTCGCTTTTGTCTAGCTATCAGCGGTGTGCTAGTATTTTCCAAAATCAATTTAAAATCTTCTTCTTAAAGTTCATTTTTTAATGGTGTCAATGTTGTTGTTGTTGATGATGATGATGACGATGATGCATCTTCATTTATTTTTTATAGAATTTTGTCTATTTCAAATAAGACTTTTGGTGAGGTTTAGTGTATTTAAAAAGTTTTATAGATTAGTGTCAAATGATAATAGTCCTTTACGATTTATAAACATATCATAGATTAAATCAAGTAGATTATAGCTCTTGCCCTGAATTACAATCCCTATCCCATTGCTCTCAACTTGAATGTGATCACTGTCCAAGAGATAGGCTAGGAGTCGTGTTATTTTTTAAAGAAATTTGTTGGGCCGTAGATTTCCAATTTTCAATACAATCGAATCCAATTCCTCCTTCTTCAATTGTGTTCCAGGAGCAGCAGCAGCAGAACCCTGAGGAGATGATTCTTTTTTGGGATCAGCAGCAGCAGCAGCAGTGGGCTTCGAGCGATAGGACTTGTGTTTGTCCACTCGGAGAAGTGCATCTTGAAGTAAAAGCAGCTTTTTATCATCCTCAATATCTTAATTGTCAAGGAATTTACTCAGATTGTTCTCAAAGTGTTCGACGCGCGAGAGAGCGAGTTCTATTGGAGTCAATTTATATGGTTTTGCCATTCTCTCTCTCTCTCTCTCTTTTTAGAGAAAACTGTTTACAAGTCCTGCAATTATTGGCAGTAAAAGTGTGAAAAAGCTACCGCCCGCCTGAAGAAGTCGTTTACTTTTGAAATTCTTTCCTTTCTTTTTAGAGGCCCATGTACGTACAATGGAATGATGTTGCTTTGCCTGTTGCTTAACTACTTCTGGCACTTGAACATTACCCTCGATCAAATTTAAACAAGGTTCGGATATTAGATTAATGAAATCGTTGTCAATACCGTGTTTGAGTATTGCATTCCTAAGCGGAGGTTTTGAAGTGCTTAGAACTGAAAACAAATGTCTATTTTCATGTAGTTTCTTCAGTGTCATGATAGCAACTAATAGGTCTTTTTAGTGTTCACGGGGAGATATACTGTAATTTCATTTTCAAAAATATATGTGGCTACACGCAGATCCTCGGGTGTATTTTGATTACGATCCAATAGGATATAGTCGTAGGGTCTATGAGGTGTCCGAGTTGTTCACAATAGAAGAATTGTTGGGTCTTCCTTAGATTGTCTTTTAGATATAGTTCGGCGCGATATTGAATATCGAACAATTCTATATATGGTATAGTGGTTACAGTGTAAAGAAATAGTTTAATTGATTTTGCTTTGGTTTCAGCGGTCTTGGATAATCTATGCAGTGGAAATCCGTTCGTAAGAAGAGTAAATAGCAAACATTTGCGGCGTTTCAGGGGAACAGTGTTCAATAAATTTAGCCATATCGGCAATAATGAACCAAGAGTTTTATTCAATAATGCTGAAAACGTCAAGTCCCTGTATGAATTGTATCTGCACCAACCCCATGGTGGTGGCAGCAATCGCTTTTATTTCATCATATGACTCCTGCCAAATACTGTAGCAATAATAGATTTTTTCGGATTTTCTGCAAACATTTTATCACAATTTTTTAATCATTTTAGGTAAGAGCGTTGTTTTGCCTAAAATTGACGGCCCACACAGAAACGATCTGAATGGTGTTTTAAATTGATACATTTTCCCTTCAACAGTTCACCTGGACAAATAAATGTAGACTATGGCTGTCTAATGACTAAATAATTTCCCTATTACTACTACTACTACTACTACTACTACTCCCTTCAAGAATAATAATAGCGAGAAGAAGAAGAAGAATAAAGAATAATATTTTCTTTTATTATATACATAAAAAAGGGTGACAATACTTTAAAAAAAAAATACTACATTGAAAAAGGCACATTAAACATGAATAAAAAAAACACTTTTTTTTAATTTATTTATAATAAAAAAAAATACAACATTTAAATAGCCACTAGAAAAAAAAAACACTTAAATAAATACACTTTTTTTTCTGTTTATTTATTTATAAAAAATACAACATTTATTGGACTAATGTGCACACACACACACACACTTGTGAAATAATATCATACACTTTTATTTACAACATTTTAAATTTTGGGGTCCCCCCCCGGGGGGGGGGCGGCCGCTGCGGTGGCCGGGGCCGGGAACCCCCGGGCGCCGGGGGGCCGCTGCGGCAGGCCCGGGCCGGGGCCGACCATAAATACTGGAAAATGATCTGCCTTGCAAACACACACACACACCCACACACACCCCCACCCACACTGTGAAAATTTATTGTGATATAAAAAAAAAAGAATTAAAAAAAAAACCTAATTACCCAAAAAAACCTCCCACCCAATTTATACTTTTTTTGGTGAATTTAATTTAATTTTTTTAGACCGAGTTGTTTTAAGTAATATGTAAATTAAAATAGGGCTGTAATTAAATAATGAAAGTGTGGCAATACCTTTACACCATCCACAAGTACATAGACTTTGTCCGATATGGCAGACATGGCGTTTTTCTCAACTCTAACTGTGTAGTTTTTAAATTGTAAAGAGCGAATCGCCATGACTTTCGCCCTTTGCACTAAACTACGTTCCACAAAGTTTCTATACAAACTCATGTTGAAATTATTTTTTACAAAGTGTGTAGGTACCCCCTTGCAAACTTGTTTGATATCCTTGCCGTGCGTTTCCACACAGTAGACCTTCGGTCCAGGAAACACACCACTGGATATCAGATCGCTACCCGTTTCAGATTTTAGCATTAACAATTGATTTGGGGCCTGGCGTTTCACAAGCTCTGGGTAGAGGGATTCATCCCAGTTAGTGTAGTCCATTCGTGAGCTAATGTACTCGCCATTTTCCAAATCATTCAATAGATTTTCAGTTTTTACTTTTAACAGGAGTGAATCAGTGTCCCCGTAGTACACTTGAACTTGTCCCTCAATCGGCCACTGTACCTTGCATACATTATAATAAAATGACAATATGAGTTTCTTGGACATTTCAGTTATTGCACTTCCGCCTTCAATATTTTAATTTAATAAAATGTTTCTTTTCTTGAGATGTAGGATAACAATATTGGATTCTATTATTTTTAAGTATTTGAAGTTTTTATCCGAAATTAGTCTAGCACAATCTTTGGTGTTGGTTACAATGTCACATCGACTTCTGTTTCGTACGCTCTCTCACATTTTACCGAAAGCTGAGTTCAAAATAAGTTTACAGACTTCTTTTTCAACCTTTTTTTTCATTTGTGAAAGCTTACTGACAAAGGCGTCAATAAATTTTTTCATATAAGGCTTTTTATCAAATTGGAGGGCTCTATGAATCTTTGTTATTTTGAACCCTTTGGACACCAACAATTTAAATAGCACGCGATGAACAACAATATTCTGTTTCGGGTTGAGGTCGGCAATTAGTTTTTGGTTTTGAAGGTACCCAGTGCATACTCCCGTCCTCTACTACAGATAAATTGTAGGGGCTCAGAGAGTCCCTACCCACCGGTCTATTCATGCAAGGAAAAGAAAAGTCTTTTAACCAGTCGTGGATATCCATGGGTTTTTCACCGTCAATTTAAAAAAAACATTATCGTGCCCCATTCTCCTCAATACGTATACTTTCGAGGACATTCAAGGCACAGGGTTTGTTAAGTCATTTATAATTGCCACACGGCAAACAGTAGTGACACATTGGCGATGGGTAAAGAGAATTAATATCCAAAAAAACTTCGTCCGAGTTTTCATCGGTGTGCTCTCTACTCGGATCAGGTTTCATGGTACGATCACCGTGAAAAATATAAACCACCCAAAATTATATATAAAAAAAAACATGCAGATACACATAGGCGATCGAACTAATTTCATCTTTTCTTATTTTAAGTATCAAGTCCAACACCAAATTGGGAGTGGAAAAATACGTAGTAACCTAAATCCAACCCAAATTCCCCATAGATTTTATCCGTATTTTTACACACAATAACCAGAAGAATGAGTACGTCACTGGCCAAGTAAAGTTTACAATAATCCCCCCCATTTTTACATCTGCCCTTTGCCCAAACCCTCTTAGCAAATTCTTAGTCGCTAGTGGAGCACTCACTCTCAGTAAGAGAATTTTAAAAAGCTTCAATGGGTGGTAGTGACATCTCATCTAGCCTCGAGCCAGAGTTGTAATAATCATATGGATATATACCCTTTCACTTTAATAAATAATACATTTAATCATCGGGGAATCTATGTTTGATGATGTTGAAGATATCAAAATTATTACCTTTCTTTAACTTTAAAAATTGACTTAAGGATTTGTGGAAGAGGCTTTAAGATTCTAAAACATGAATTTTATTCATGCATGTCTTACCCTTGTCAACTGTTTTCCACGTGAATTCTAGTAGCAGTAGCTTCTCTGATGATTTGGGTATGATATTATATGAAAATGAACCATTTATCCATGCGTCATCTACAACTCCTCCATTAGCAATGTGGGCCAATGCTGGAAGAACAAACTTTAAGTCGTAATTGGAATTGTGTATAAAAACAGGTACGAAATATTGCTGTCTAACGTTTAAATTGCATGACTGGTGTGCTACCCCTCTAAAGTAACTCCCTCCCGATGTAATTTCCTGCCACAAATGATCATGGTTGATCACCTTCCTCCTCCCCCCAGTCCCAGCACCATCATTAAATTCTTACTTGCAAACCCAACACATTTTACGATTTTTAATGGCCACTATGTCATCTGGTGATAGGAGCATAGGATAGTTTGTATAAGGAAGGCGCGAAATTGCACCGTTCGCTGTTTTGATTAGACTGACCAATGCCGAGCGCATGCAGTCTTCACCGTCATTCAACATCTCAACTACCTCCAGCACTTGCATGGTATTATTGGAATCTCGCTGCGCGTGAGCGTAAGAGACCCCTAAGGCTTCATGTATTTTAACATGATTTGAATTTGACGGATCGCACACGTCTGTCAGCTTAGCCTCGCAGTCTAAAGCGATCTTACTGCTCTGCAGGAGCGTGTTTTGAAAATTTTTAAAACGTAAGATCGCTCTATCTCCGCTTACCGTCTCCACAGCCTGGTATCCATGGCCTTTACAGTGTTTCATGTGATGCTTTAACTTTAAATCAGAGCAAAATCTTGAGAGGCATGTTGGACAGTAATAGCATACACCCCCCCGCCCCCCTTTTTACCCTCACATAATACCCTACTAATATCCGTAATTGGATTGAAATGACCAATTGAATCGGAGTCTGTAGGTGGGGTGTATAGAAGCCACACCCAATGTTCTACTGATTCAATTGAAGGAGCCCGCACTGGAAATAATACACCCTTCTTATCGGAACGCTGACCCTCTTCAAATTCTGGTTCATACTGTAACACCGTGACACCAATCTTTAAATATGCATTAACCCGCTCAAAAATATCTATTCCTTTCAGTGTCACGGGGTATTGACCATTTAAACAATTAAAATTTACTTTGGGGAACTTTGAACCCTCCCAACCATTAACTGCCATTTTATTCAAGTTCTTCTTAGTGGCATCATTACACAGAGGTCTGTATGCTGCAATTAAAAACGCATACTTGAAATACTGCAGCCTCGTATCGAAACAGATTCGTTGTCTCCCCTTACACCCCTCTAAATCTGAATGATATTTTAATTCAATTGCCTCCCCTCCCCCCAACCCCCCGCGTAAAATAAAATCCTTTTTAAAACAAAAAAGGGTAAAAATTAAAAATTAAATAAATAAAAACACAGATACACAACCCCCCTCTGGATAATTTTACCACATACTTTTAATACTATTTGCCCAATTTATAAAAACATCCCCATAATTAAATAAATGCGGGTGTATTGCCAACAAATCTCTACGCAAGTGTATCAAATAAACCGCATATGCGTCGTCATTAAAAAAATATATTTTTAGTGCTCGGTATGCCGTTCCTCGAACACCCCTTTCCTCAACCCACCGGGGGGCGTAACGACGGGCGCGTCTAGTCTACTGCTCGTCCTTTTTCCGGGACCGGGGCGCGGGTATTATATCACCCGACACGCGAGAGTTAAAGGGGTCACCGAATTTGTTGCTGTAGACCACGGTGTGATGCAAGGCAGAGTTGGAGAGAAAAAAAACCGGAAGAGGCGATGCTGATGTTGTTGTACTACTACTTCTATCTATAGCATTAAGTGGAGCGGTGGTGGGTGACTGAGAATTGTCGGTAACACCACCCCCAGTCTGTTCAATCATATTGGGGGGATATGGCATGAGGTCCCCTAATACATATTCCAATGTGTTCGGGAACAATTGGTCGAGCCAGCCTGTATTGTCCTCGGAGGGAATTTCGTTATGAGGACCCGGTTCAGATTTACTTGTGACATCACCTAAATATTCACGCATGAAACTATCTGTCCACCCCGGATCCTCAAGCATGTCAATATCACAGCTTAAGTCATCCAGGCTGGCCATTTCCCCAAAAACATCGTTAAGGAAGCCACTTTCCCACTCCAAATTCTCTAGAACCAATGTAGCTTCATCCCTGAACTCTGCTGGTGGTGACAGAATTGGTCCTGTAAATATAGTTGCTTCATCACTCAATGGTGTCGCTGGTGGTGCTATATTTTTAATCTGTAGAAAAAAAAGTTTTATTTTTTATGTAAATTTTTTATAGTTAATAAACTTTGTCAATGTCTCATAGTCATTGGCACACTACCATCGCCATCATCACCTGAATAATTAAAATAAGAAGAAGAAAAGTTAAAGTGCCTTTTGTATTTAATAACGTAAAAATAAAATTTTAAAAAATATATATATATATATATTTTTTTTTTTTTTTTTTTTTTTTTAGTCAGGAAAATTTAGTCTTTTTCCTATAAGGGTAAGTTATAAAAATAAAATTATAAAAAAAAACTAATGGTTTTTTTCCAAAAATTTTTAAAAAAATAAAAATGTAAAATATGAGTACAATTCGACTGTTTGAGCATCTTAATTATAATTGTGAATTAAATTTTACAATCGTTAAAGATATGTTTAATAATTGAATAAAAAAAAACAAATTTTTTTCAACTGACAGTTAGGAGAAACCCTAAAAATCGAACTTAACCAAAATTATGACGTATATGAGGGGGGGTTCCATCCACCTCAACACCTCGCCTTTCACGCTAAGTTCAAATTTTGTTCCAATTCTTTAAAAATTACCCCTGAATCAAAAAGGTCGCCTAATTAGAATAAATAGCTCTTTTGAAAGTAATAAACGAACTTTAGCCTAAAGAGTGAGGTATTGACGAAGGGGCGACCCCCCTCATATACGTAATAATTTCTGTTCTTTTTAAGTTTTAAAGTTGCTCCTTACTTTCAGTTGAAAAACTTTCAACTGAAAGTTTTATTTATTTAAACTAGTTTCTAGTTTAAATTTTAGTTTAAAATCTAGTTTCTTATCGTTTTAAAATAGTGCTGGGAAATCTGAGACCACCACCCACATATAAAATTTCTCTTCCCCAAGGAAAAATTCCACCATGGAGGGAGCCTCCCAATTAACCACAAAAAAAAAACTGAAAACGTCTGTATACTTCCCAATAAACAATGCTATATGCAAACAATGGGTAAAGCTCATCACTTGCAGTCCTCCTCCCGGGCATGTGAGGGATTAAATCATCCTCAAAGACATAGTTATTAGATTTTTTTTGAATAAATATGGCAATTTCAAACTTTTAATCCTGTGACTTTGGGAAAAAATGATCCTAGGAGGGGGCTTAGTTGCCGTCCAAATCCTTAGGTCACTTAAAAATGACACTAGAACCTTTGATTTCTATTTGAATGAGGCCTCTCCAAATTTTATAGGACCTCTGGGTTTAAACATTCACCCCTGAAAACAAAAAACAAATAAACACGCAAACGGATAAAAAAAAAACTAATGGTTCTATCCATAAAATGTTTTTAAAAAAAAATTCAAAAAATTGATACAATTAGATTGTTTGAGCCTCTTCATTATAATTATCAATGAAATTTTACCATCGTTCAAGTGACGTGGTATGCTCTATGAACACTCGCTCCTCGGCTTCAGTTAACGGACACTAACCCCATATGTCGGTGGTTGATGGTGCTACCTTCTCAATAATCCGTATTTTCCTGTGTCTTTTGCCAACGGATTTGTTTGAAGTTGACCTGGGCTAAATAAATGTTTGTAAGAGAGAAGAACTTTTTTTTCTCCATCCATATCAACAATTAAAGTGCAATTAAAATGTTGGATGGTCCCTTTTTTAGAACCCTCCCTCCCCTCCTCCTCTCCCGGGGAGGACCCTTGGGAACCAGGAGCTTCCTTCGATGTAGGAGGATCGATACCCTTTCGAGTTGGGGGGTATCGGACTTCACAACACTGTTTAAATAGAACAGCCTCAAAGTCTTTCTCGAAAACACCTAAGTGTTTCAATGAAATGACCAAAAACGGGGTCGCCCAAATAGCATTTCTTGACTTTCCTGTGAAAACATATTTAGAAATTATCAAAAAACCTTTTTTCCTGTGTAAAGTGATTATTAAAGATATACATCTGGTTATTCAAAGTCTGCTTTGCATGAGACCAACTTATAATTCAAATCGGATTAAAAAGCGATGTTAGATCTGATAAGGTACCGGATGTATACAAATTCAATAGGGCAAAAATATCAGTTTAAAAGTGCGAGTTAACTGTGTAGTAGCAATTGTTTTCACTTTCGGTTTTTTAAAATATATTGTTTTTTTTTTGTCTAAAATTGACTTAGGAATTATTTCTTTATAGTGTAGATTTTTTATAATTTACGTTGCATGGTTTTTTTTGTTATAGAAATGCGTTATCATTGCTAAATTATACATATACCAGGTAATTCGTCTAATGAAAGAAAATGAAATAGTTTTTGGAAACAAATTTCAATTTTTAAAAATCAAAAGATATGACCCCGAGAAAATTTATCTTATTTTTGAAAATAGGGATAGAAACAAAAAAAATTATGTATATACTTACAAATTCTGACTGGGCTTCTATATCTGAACTCCTTGGCAAAACTTGAGGGGGGTTAGGCTCACAATAGTCATTAAGCTGGGCTACGAATGTATACGAGGTAGTTAATCCCATTTTCAAGTTCCTTACAGATGGTCTGGAGATAACATTTTGTTTAGAGTTCACTGGCATTAAAAAATCAACGATCCTCTTTTGTCACAGGTCGTTGGTTCATCTATCAGTGACTTGGATAACTGATGGTCTTGCAGCTTGCATTAATATACCTTCGGTATATCTTGTACTCTTTTCAGAAGGGGGGGTATTGCATGTGTCCACTTCCTTGAAAAAAAAATGCATTTTTGGTTTGGAAAATAATTCAGTTTATGTTAGGAATTTAAAGTAGTGTAAAACATTTTTTTTTCAATAGAGCTAAGCACTTTTTTCAAAAACATCCCTAAAAAGGTTAACTTATAATTATAAAAATCACACCGTAAATGCAGACTGGCCTGTAATTATTTTAAAAAACACCCAAAAAAAAAAAAAAAGCCGCCGTAAGTTTCAACCTATAAGAGAATTATTTATAGGTTTCAGCTCCTAAAAACAATAGGATTCTAAGTATATAAGTAGCCTTAGTTCTAGTGTAAGGAAATAATTTCTTCCTTAACTTAATGACAAGACAATTTCTTTTTTTATTATAATAATGAGAAAATTTTTACTCACCAGAAATTGCTTTGAATTATCCATTTTCTATGTAAATGCTTACAAAAAATGTCAATTGTGTTATGTTCAATAAACTACTCAAAACTGTTGAGGTCTCTAATTGAAACTTTAATATATACAAAAAAATAATTGGCATCTAAAAAGATACAATTGTTTTTCCAAAACGGATCTAACCTAAAAAAAAAAACTTGTTTATCATGAAATAGAAATTAAGTTAATTGTGCCCGAAAAAACTTGAATCAAAACAGATTATATCCAACCTGTTTGATACGGGCGCGTACGCAAAGTATATAACTTCAAGCAAATTCCATATGATATTTCAAATTACTATAGCTTCTACAGAAATGGTACCTCTTTGCAAATGACCCTGGTAACCCAATTACTTGAAAACTTACACACATATCTATGCCACAGGCGTAAGTTTAAATTTAGGTTTTCAATGCATTGGACGGTTACTACTATTATCATTTAAAATCGCCGAAAACAAAAGTCCTGGTAGTTCCCCTCCCCCCTGAAACAAAATCCTGCGTGGCTCATAATTTTCCGTCTTGCCTTTTCCATCTTGGTGCCGGTAGACCTGTATGTAATACTTTATGCTACATAAAATAAAATTATTACTACAGAAAGAGCACTATTACTCCCCCTCCCCTTTACCAATAATAAAGGCGTAGACCAGTAATAATAACAGAAATTAAGAAGGATTAGATATCAATTTTTACATACCCCCTCCCTTCCTTAAAACTCATTCTATATTAACAAAAGGATCACTGAGAATTTCAGATGTTTTGGCATTAAAATGTACTCATTTAGGCATCTGCCCCCCCCCCGACAAAAAGATCCGGCACACATTCTACATAACAGCTGATGCGCACTTATATATAATTACATACTGTATAATTTTATAAACATGAAGCAAATTAGTTTGGTTTTTCAGTTTATTTATCTAAAACTAATACAAATAAAATGAAATGCAGACCTCTTACTGGCAATGTATAATTGCTTATAATTTGGGAATTTGTTACATGATTACCTTCATGTGTACAATTCTCTTTATTTATTTTTCCTTTTTGTCTTGTTCTTTTTTCTTCTTGTTGTCATCTAAAATTTGAATTATAAAGTTTAACAGTAATTCCGGCATAGGAAATCAATACCTAATATACAGCTGTACCCCCAGTCCTGCCCCAACCAACCTCGCATTTGCAGGGTTTCTACATGCACAATAAGAACATTTTACACAATACGTACAGTCATAGGAACCTTGATGTTTCTGGGGCAGGAAATCCTGTATTTGTTCTTGCATCATTAGTGTTTTGAGCAGACAATAAATGTGACAAAATTGTTATAGTAGAATTCGAGGGTTAAAAGAAACCTCTGCAGTAAGACCTGCTTCCTTGTCCGAAATAAGAAAATTTTACTTTCAATTTTATTTAACTATTCCTGCTTTCAATTATACTTTCTTGCTTTCTATTTTAACCTTACTTTCTGTTAATAGCTATGTCTAAGAGCTTTTGGTTAATTTAATTTTACTCCACTGCTAAAATCCTTGTCAGATATTGGATTAGAGTTTTTTCTACTCTAGTATTTAGCCTATAGTCAGAAAGTACAAGAAGGCTCTTATACACTAAGTTTTACTTTGAACTACGAGAAACCACTAGATATCAAATTTATTTTTACGAGGGAGGGGTGACCTCGTCGAGAATTATTTGGGGATAATACTAAAAACTATGGCCTTAAATTGTATTTTACTTGCGTATGTGTGCATATGTCTGTTTCTGAAAAGCGTAGATTTTATTAAATGCTGCTGTCATAACTAGTACTTACATACTGGCTGCCCAGATGAGTAGTCGATAACCTTCTTGATAGAACTAATTGCTTCTCTTTCCGCAACTTCTTTTCCCAGTTTTATCGCACCACACCATCTTGTATTCTGAATCTCCTCCTTGGACTTACTAAAAAAAATATGTGCATATGAATATAGAAATGTCTTGTCTCTAATTATGTCTGTAAATAGCAATAATTGTATACACTGGCCTATTTATTAATTTTTTTCTCCAGAAAATAGCTCTGTATTTTTTTTTTTGTTGGAAAATCTGCATCCTGAGATTTTCTGACCTAAAAAAAACGATCTAGATATGTCACAAGTTTGAGAAAATTTACTAGGAACCTTAAATTTGGAAAAAAAAGTCCAGTGGGTGACGTCATATTTATGAACACATTTCAGTAGCATACATACGTCATGCTTGTCTCAGCAGTGGTTGTGATGCAGGCAAAATTAGA